>NC_135550.1:4190600-4490600 GCF_964340395.1 Glandiceps talaboti | reverse complement strand
TACTTGACATATATAAACAATATGAGTTTCAAGTAGGTATTTTTGTGCATGATGCACTAAACAATAATCTTCCACTTATCTTTCATAACTACTTTTCTTTTATTGCACATGATCGTAATACTCGGTGTAAATTAAGAGGAGATCTTCATGTTCCAAAATATACTAGCCGACTATGCGTCAATACCTTAAAAACAAAACTCCACTGTTATCTAGTGCCATTCAGTGTTGTCTAGTTCAGTCAAGGTAGCTATGGGCTACAAATAGCATTCAACTTACGCCAACAAATATGTGGTCTCATCATTTTTACTGGGCATGATACAATCATGTACTTCAAAATTAACCATTTGAATCTGCCTGCATGCATGGTTTCCTGTGATGACATGTGCAAATACAATGCCTGCTTTTCAGCAGGACAAAATATTTCGCATTATTATATATAGCTGCAATAAATACAGCGTTTGATGTGATTTTGAGGGCTTTTTCGTCTGTTTTTGTGTCTTTTTTCGTTCCGACGTTTAACCCGAAACAAACGCTACAATTCCTCAAACGCAAATGCAAATAGACGGAACCGATTCAAATCCGAATCGCAAAGTTGGGTGGACTTTTCTGCTAAATTACGCCTTACCTGGCAAAATATCGGAAATTTCCTAACGCCAACATTAATTACGGAGCCTTCAAGACCAAAGAAGTGTTCAGAGGTACCCTAATTCCGTCAAAATCGGCAAATGTAGCAAGGCATGCAGCAGTTTGAAACGGGTAGTACGCTGACCCCTCGCTCACGTTTTCAATGTGGTCTCGTCTATTTGCATTTGCATTAGAGGAATTGTGGCGTTTGATTCGGGTTAAACGTCGGAACGAAAAAAGGCACAAAAACAGACGAAAAAGCCCTCAAAATCAAATCAAACGCTACAATTATTGCAGCTATATTGTATAATATTGTTATCTTCTGATGTGTGCTGACAGTGACAATTGAGTAAATTGTTGCACAAAATTAAACCCTTAAGCATTAATATTTATGACCAAAAATGAGGTGTTCGAACACTCACACTGACAATAGACAAACACCTTATGCAGACACATGTACTTTTAGTCTAAAAAGACCAGGTTCCTCTCTGGAATACGATCTTGTTTTTTACAAAGTGACTGTAAAGGCTAGGCATGAAGGAAACAGAAGTGAATTGTTACCATTTTACATGAAAATAATTAGGGTCGAGCGGTTATCGGAAACGTGTACTTTATTTTTATTTGGCCCAAGTATTCCCTGTTGACTATATTTTCAACAGGTGGTAGTCAATGTGACTACTAAACAACAAAGTTCATTTCTAGCCCTGTGTATGCAACAAGTGGAAACACGTGCACCTGTTCTGCCTTCTATAGTAAAATGTAATGTCACACACAGTCACATGTATCGTGTGTAACATGAACAGTGTATTTGGAAACGACGTACGCCACAGAAAATTGAGACTCACAAACAACTATACTTACTAGTTACGCACAAATGTTGCAATTTCATATAATATTACAGTATTTTAGAAGTACATACAGTTAAATAAGGTTTTTGAAGTAGTTGCATGGGTAAAAACATAGCGAAAATGGCATATTTCAAAAATGGTAAACGAGCTCACCTCACGCACGTACACGGTCACGCCAAGATTTGAATCTCACGGTTCGCGGGGATCCATGGGAAACATGCGCACTCCCACTTAGTCTTATCACTGAATAATTAACGAACCAGGTCACTAACTTTCTCGGTATTAAAACAATGATTATCTTTCTAAGACAAACAACAACTGTTTTGACATCAGCACCTTGCCTGAGACCGTTCAATTGTAGGACCGTGACTTCGTGACTACGCTTGAAAGCCAACTATACGTAAACGGTAAAGATAATCGCTGTAGTTTATACCGTGTTTTAAAATAAAGACCAGATACTACGGTACAATATGGAGTGAGATCTCCCGCCAAAATAGAGGTATTTACACATTTCCACAATTATATCTGTATTTATTCACTTTTTTTATTTTAATTATTTCTGTATTTATTCACTTCTTTATTTTAATAAAATTAATGTATTTACTTTATTGTCAAATTAATTTATTTTATTATTATTATTATTTCTTTATTTATTCACTTCTTTATTTTAATAAAATTAATGTATTTACTTTATTGTCAAATTAATTTATTTTATTATCATTATTTCTTTATTTATTCACTTATTTATTTTAATAAAATAGACGCATTTACTTTGTCAAATTAATTATAATTATTTTTGAAATTATTTCATTATTCATTTACTTATTTATAATTATTTCTTAATTTGTTCACTTATTTATTTTAATTATGTCTGTATTTGTTCTTAATTTGCTTGTTATTTTTATTTTTCTATTATTAATTCAAGTTCAATTATTTCACTTATGTCAAGAAACTTGCTTATTTAATCATTTACCTTTATTTCTTAACATTCAATTAGTTTTGAAATTTATAATTTCGTTATTTAAGTCTGTATTTTGCATCTGATTTCACTTTTCCTCACCATTAAGATTTTAATTATTGATCGTGTTAAATTATTTCATTGTTTCATTTTCATTCAAACATTCTCAGCAATATATTTTGATTATGATGTTCAAAATCATTATCATTAAATTATTTTTTCAATTCAGTATTTTGTTATTTAAGTCTATATTTTGATTCTTATTTGTGCTTTTCATCAATTTTAATTGTTTAATCTATTCACCCTGCTTGCAAACCATGTTCCGGGGCCAAAGATACGTCGTTCATATCCATGACGTAGTTCACTGTTAGTAAATCAAGTATGGCGGAAAGTGTTGACAGCGGACTCCGGCAAGCCATAAGATCTTGCCAGGAAGCTATCCAGAACGCGACCGCCATACTGGAGAGGGTAGTCCAGGCTGAACCAACAACCGGCACCCGTACACGTAATGCGACTAGCACTCCTACCGGTAGTACTCTTCCAGGCCCTCTGTCTGAATGTGAAAGTATAAATTTGGCCACATCTTGATTTTCACCTCTCTTATCTGCTCTTACACGAGATGGAATACCATAAGAGAGTGTAGCACTCTGGAATAAGTTTACAAACTGTTAATGCTTGATTGTTGTTACTACACGACAGATACACAAACATTCTCGAGTAGCCATCTACACCTCCATGAATAACCAGTTTCCATCTGTTACAAATGGAGAGAAAGTTGCCATCCAAGTAAAAGTGACAATGGAATTATACCTTCAATACAAAAATGGACAGAAAATAGCAATAGCCAGTATATAATAATCCCTGATATGTGGAAAAAAAATACTACACCGGTACCAAGTAAAAAGAAGGAAATGTTGTGGTTCAAATAACAAACTTTTCAAAACTGGATTGGGAGGTCAGAAAAATATTGTTTCTTAGATATTTAGCTCCTGTGTTCATGCACGGGATCCGGAGTTAATGTTATGCTGGCGTGATCTGTGATTGCTCGATCGTTTATCACAGATATTTCAAGAGTCCCTGGTCAGATTGTCATGAAATTTACGACAAACATGCATGTCATTAATTTCAAGTTTTTTGTGCATCTTGTTTGCATAATAAGCATTAATTTTCGTTATGTAATATTTCAGAAACAAATAAAACCCCTCGTTGTTTCTAGAAAGCCTGCAATACATTTAATGGTATACGTACTTGCTACAGAAATTAAGCATGCAAATATGTAACACAGGCTCTGAGTGTGTTCAACTGTGCTACAAATATTGGAGAAGCAATTTTATTTGTTCAAGTTTCATTTCTGCACAGTATGTGACCGAGTGATTCTAGCTCCTGAATTTCACCATGTGCTTCCAAACAAAATTTTTATCAAGATTCTATTCATAACGACAACACCGGTGCAATTACAGGACTAAATTGTCATAAATTACTGCACCAAAGAGTCAATATATGTTACTGAGTATAAATCGTGTCACCCTGTTCAAAACAAGCGAAATGTTCCAAGTTTCATTGAGGGCGCACTTCCCTAAAGTCAACCGTTCAGAACGTGGCGCGCGTATTTCCATCACTTCGACTTCGTGTTATTCATAAATGAATATATATATATATAATGAATATATGAATAAATGAATATATATATATATATATATATATATATATATATATATATATATATATATATATATATATATATATATATATATATATATATATATATATATATATATATATATATATTACGGATTTCGAGTGCCACGTTTGCCAGTGATATAGATAAGAACAACAAGATTTCACATTAACTGCATCGAGTTAATGTAAACATTGAACTGTCGGCATCAATGGGAGCTCTCACTGACATCTCATGCTGAGAACAACGTTGACATGTAATTTAAATACACACAGTCCACAAACTCATGGTCCACCGTAGGTTTACACCTCACACAATAAAGTTATATTTGAAGTATTTATAAGAACAAAATACCAGACAATAAGTAGAATGTCAAACATGAAAATAAACTTTATTATTAGAACAAACCATCACCAAGTTTGCAAAAATGAAGTTAATTATTTCAACTGCACTATTATATTGACTGGATCAAACAGTTACTTGAATTGATGAAGTATGTGTGTGTGGGGGGAGGGGGGCACAATGCATCTGTCATATAGTTGTACAGATATATAGCTATGTGAATGCATTCAAAACTTATTAAGGACAATTGAAAACATTGTTTTCACTGAAATTAATTAATTAACATTAAAGCACAAACAAAAATAAAAATAAAAACTTAAAATAACAAAATAATGAATTGAAAAAAAATATATAATTTAATGACAAGAGAACATCATTATCATGATATATTGCTGAGAATGTTTATATTGGCTTAGCAAATGAAATATTTTAAAACGGTAAATAATTAAAATAATAATATTGGTGATGAAAAGAGAAATCAGATGCAAAATACAGAATTAAATAACGAAATTATAAAGTTTATAAATAATTTAATGATAAGAAATAAAGCCAAATGATTAAATAAGCAAGTTTCTTGACAAAAGTCAAATAATTCAACTTGAATTAATAATAGAAAAATCAAAATCAAAAGCAAATTAAGAACAAATACAGAAATAATTAAAATAAATAAGTGAATAAATAAATAAAGAAATACTTACAATAAATAAGTGAATAAAAAATGAAATTGTGGAAATATTTAATAACGAAATTCTAAATTCTAAAAATAATTACAGAAATAATTATAATATAAAAGTGAATAAATACAGAAATAATTGTGGCAATCTTAAAATACATTAAATACATCTATGTTGGCGGGGATCTCACCCCATAGAAAGAGGACAACAATAATACATTATATAGATTATGTTTTCGTAATCTTGAAATTGTAGATCACATGTACACACCATATATACTACCTGACCTGAGTAGAAACAAGAGAGGTGCGCCACCAAACGTTGATATGTACCTGACAGCGCAACCCTTTGTTTCTTTTTTTAAAGTCACTCTGTGTTGCACGTCGCAACACTTTAAAAGATAGGTCGGTCGACTAAGAAATAGAGAAGAAATAATTTCACATGCCCATGCATGATGCTGATAATCGTATTTTAAATTTAACAGCATATCTTGGTCGTTAATGCCATATCTGGTATTTTCAAACCAGTTTGATTTATTTTAAAAAGGTCCCGAATTTCAGCGATTCAATGTAAACGATAATTTTGTCCATTGCGCGCTTTTGATGGCGTA
The DNA here is from genome assembly GCF_964340395.1 of Glandiceps talaboti. NCBI lineage: Eukaryota > Metazoa > Hemichordata > Enteropneusta > Spengelidae > Glandiceps > Glandiceps talaboti. The sequence goes on along the minus strand of NC_135550.1, from coordinate 4,484,866 downwards.
GGTTTACCATCAGTGACGTTAACGTTGAGTTATATAGGCTGGATGGTGTCATTTCTTTTGGTGTGAGAAATATGTACGGTAGGTCGGGTCATTCAGCACTTTTACCTACGTACGTGTATGAAAGTACAGCAGTAGAAATGTGTTAAGTTCTGATAATATTAGTCAATCCCCTCCCCCCCCCCCTTCGCAGTTCTAGCTCATTGTATGGTGCGCCCTCAATGGTTACATGTTGACACTAACAGCTCTCTGCGCCGGCCAGCAACACACAAAGACAAACAATACAGCAATATAATTCAAATATAACTTATATGAAATACATTTCTATGCAGACGGAAACGTATGTTTGAAATACATGTTATGTGAATATATGATTTTGTAAAATAGTAGAGTTTCAGATGTACAGTGCATATGATACTCGTGCGCTGTATCAACACCGTACATGTAAACCACGAAGATTGCATAAAATCATCCATCGTCTTAAATGAGTCACACCATCAGACTGGGATCGGAGGTATAGATATAAGTTACGTTGTATGTGGAACTTCCAGCCATCCATAGTACATATACGTATACTCTAATTACAATCGGGAACTGATGAGAGCTCGGTTCCATTCCATTCCAAGCTTACCACAGTGGTGATCGTGCACCCGGCGACCAGTTTTAAGGCGACAGATCGTATGAACTTAAATACCATTCGACAGTTTGCAGACAAGGGGCCAGGAATATTGATCAGTTTTAAAAAGAAATAACCAAAATATCAAAGTATGTATATATTGAACTCGTAATGTACGGCATTAATTAAATCCACGCACAGCTCGAAAAATACACAACAATATGAATAGTCAAGTCTTCATTGAAACTCGTGTCTGACAATTTGTCATACACCATAATGGGAGAACTTGCCCAGTTTGCCACCATATTTAATACTTGCCATTCACATCAATAACACACCACGTCTGGATATATGTAGTCTGTATTCCAACTTAGCACTCGTCTAGATCTTCTACGAAATCGCGAGATAAATCAAACCCAAGGTGTATTTGATGATAATTATATCCAGTCTCAGTGGCCATACAACCAAATCGCTCGCATATGCGTCACCTTTCTGAATTTCGGCCAACCGTTCATAACTGCTTGGAGTGGAATATTCCATAACGGTTCTGTATATATTCTGAAGGTATATACTTGGCTATAACTTTTACAAGGCTTATCTATACATTTTACACACACAGCTTAATATTCTGAATGTGAAGCCAACAGTGTAAAGTCAACGTGATGGCATGGAATGACATGATTTCATTTCATTAAATTTCAACACCCATTACAATAAAATTAAAGCATACGTACATCGGGCAAATGATCCAACCAGCAATTATTGGTATGGTCTACTAGGGAACATTACCTACGGATAATGAACTACTCCAACGAATACGGGAGTGTAGGGTCTATGGTTTATTCAATGGTCATTAGTAAATAGTTAAGCTATCGTTTTTATATTTAAAAAAAATATCATTATTATGACACACATTGGTCAAGATGAACATTTAACATACAGGAAAATGATTGCATTCATTTCAAAACTTGACCCACGCTTGATCAAAGTCCCGGATGGAATTGGGTCGTTTGGTTGAACTTCTCTTTCAAACCCTCTGAATAAAGTGGAATAACCCCAAATGACTATGCGCATTCCCCATATTTAAAATGAAACATTCCAGAACGGCTTATTATTTCAGCAGAGGGACATGGCGGATGGAGTCTACTACTTACAACGTAGGGGTGTAAATTGCGTGTTGTAGTTTAGAATCAACGTAATATCAATCGTATGCATCGTAATGCTATTTTTATGTAATCCAAACCAATGAAATACCAATATAAATCATTAACTGCAAATATTCGAAAAGTCGTCAAATTTGATGCGAGAATCCGTTTCGACGACTAGAAATTATCAATATTAAGATTAACAAAGACGAAGCCGTAAGTTCCTCATTACACTTTTAAAAAAAATCGTTTTGTCATATGTAGAATACATTTTCATCATCATCATCATCATCATCATCATCATCATCATCATCATCATTAACAACAAAATTAGTGTTATTTTCTGAGAATAACACCATGTGCGATTTCAGATTTGTAAATATCGACAGTGTAATATTATACTATAGTTTCCTGGTTAATTCGTTTGAACACTTTGAAGGCAACATCTTCCTGGTTCAATGTTGATGAAATTTCTCATCTATTTCCGCGTGTGTTTTAAAATGGTGTATCATTTCCTGGTCCTCCAAACACCACTTCATTTTATTTCCTTGTTGCTTTTCACTAAACATTGACTTCCTGTAAATATGGTATACCGGTAGTGTTGTTCAAAAGTTCGCTTGCAAACAAGTACTTGCCGGGGGAGTACATCATGGAGCAGGTGGTTGGCTGGGTTTATGACGTCACTGGTCAGGTGATTATAATGACGTCAACCACTGCCAGTTTATTCACAGATAAGGAAGACATTTCTAAGTTCTTCCTTGTATGTGGTCTATCACTGGGCTGTATGCACAACTATTCGTAAATACACTTGTGACAATTTAAAGTCCTTTCGTGATCCACTAACTTGTTCTAAAGATGTCACATATTCACCCTCAAGAATATGTAATACATTTACGTTGTACTAAAACCCCGACCTTTCAAGTTGATTGACGGACAGATAACTGCAGTCACCTTTATTGACATGGAGTAATATATGGCAGGTCATCTAGAGCCGTCCCAGTTCTAGCATATTATGGCCATTTCAAGTCTTCGAAGAAAAAATATAGAAAGTGAATCTAAAATTTCTATGAATTGAACTGAACAATTTCATGAATCTAAATTATAATTCTATTTTAGCGGGTAAAAGTCTGAATTCCCAGGCTTCAAATCTGTTTCGAATACATGAGTGATTGGCGTTTACCGCGTTTATGGTTAGACACGTTGTTCATGTTGTTGTTACGTATACGAAGCATGGATTCGATCAGATAAAGTTTTATTGACAGGATTAAAAAACGTGTGAACGTCACAGCATATCAGTATTTAAATTTTCGTATTCAATACATTTATTGTAATCACCATGATGGCCAGTCAAAAAAAACAAACAAAAGAGACCGAAAAGTGCAGCTGTCATTGTTTTTAAATCTTTCAGTGGTATTTTTGTGTCAACTCAGCCTATTCAATGAATATATCAGGTTGAATGATATACATTGCAGCAATTAATTTGAATATCAATGCGTCTGACCAGTTTTTCTGACAGTGGCATCGATTTATGGGTTGTTTGTCACGAGATGTACGTGGATACAGTTGGTGGGCATCGAGTTCAACTTGAAGAATTGCTCTCTATAAATTCACATATTTCCGTTCGCACGACATGTCAGCTTTTTATCAACATTCATCAACACTTTTATCAACTTTTCAACATATTTTGACAGAGGCCGATTTGTCAAGAACCGTTTTATCAGGTTAACTGTAACACTTCGTCAAAATATGATAAAAACGGGAAAAGAACGGGTACGTTTAGGGGAAATCCCTTACATTAATTAGCATATTACTGATACGGTAGCTGAGTTAGTAATAACACTGAATAACACTGACCAAAGTTCACGTGTGGACTTCATTCGGAAGATTCCATTTACGTGCCAGTATCCTGGCCATCCCCTAGCATTAAATTGACTGGTCTCACAAAAACAAAAGATTCACTGTGCGCCACCGTCACGGTGTCAGACTAAAAAGTATGGTTCGTTTCAGTAAAATTGTGGATATGAAGTAGAGTGATAATATGATTTTAAAAAAATACTAAAAATATGACAAAATATAATGTAGATAGCAATAAATCAATCAATCAATCAATCAATCAATCAACCAATCAAACAATTTATATAGCGCCTGAATCCATTACTCAGAATGTTCAAAGGCACTTTACAGGACACTAAAAAAAGTTCTTATCAAAATGCTCTCATAAAAAGATGAGTCTTAATGTCTTTCCTGAACTTGTCCAGAGTTGGTGATTGATGCAGAGCAGCCGGAAGACTGTTCCATAATTGCGGGGCAGCGCGTGAAAAAGCACGTTCACCATAGGATTTAAGTTTGTAGCCTGGGTAGGATGTGTAACAGACCTTTGTTGTTGGAGCGAAGTACACGTGGAGCGCATGCTTATAACTGATCCGATCCGATATGTAACTAGGTGCAGCATTGTTGAGAGCTTTGTAGGTCATCAAGAGTATTTTGTAGTGTATTCTGTAGTAGACTGGTGGCCAATGTAGATCCTTTGAGAACTGGGGAGATATGGTCTGATTTCTTGCGGCGTGAAACAATTCTGGCCGCTGTGTTTTGAGCGTGTTGTAGATGAGTAATGTCTTTAGATGCTAAACCATATAAGAGTCCATTATAGTAATCCAGTTTGCATGAGACAAGAGCATGGACTAGATTTTCACATGCTTCACTTGTCAGATAGCGACGAATGCGACCAATTTTTCGAAGATTGTAATAGATCGACTTGGATGTTATGGTAATGTGCTTCCTAAGAGTGTGTTTATCATCGAAAGTTACACCAATATTGCGTGCATAGTTAACCAAGTGAATAGAACATAAGCCAATGTTTATACTGTCAATGGGACGGGGTATGCGCATAAACAGACCTAATGTGTAGTACCCCAGTTTTACCATCATTTAGTTGAAGTTTGTTTAGTGTCATCCATGATTTTCTGTCCAGTACTGCAGTTTCCATCTTGGCAACAGTGGTGGATGTGTCAGCCAAAGCAAAGCCTTCATATAGTTGATTGTCAGCATATTGTATAAAATTCAAATCATGACGTCTTAATAGGGTGGCACGTGGAGAAATGTAGATGCAAAATAGCAGTGGGCGTAGCACAGAGCCCTGGGGTACGCCGTACGCCATATTGTAGATGTTGTGCTTTGGAGGTGTTGCCTGATATCGATACTGATTGATGTCGGTTCTGCAGGTATGATTTAAACCATTACAGTGGGATGCCGGTAATGCCGAGGTTTGATAATCTTGAAATGACTATGTTGTGGTCTATTGTATCGAAAGCAGCTGACAAATCTAGAAGAACAAGTAGTACACATTGTCCTCTGTCAAGTGCTATACAGATGTCGTTGTTTATTTTGATGAGTGCTGTCTCTGTGCTGTGGTGTTTCCTGTAGGCAGATTGTATAGACTCCAGTAATGAATTAGCTGTAAGGTATGCAGTTAGTTGGGCTGCAACAATTTTCTCCATTATTTTATAAACGAATGGTAGATTGGAGACAGGTCTGTAGTTCTTGAATACATTGGCATCAAGTGAGGATTTCTTGAGAATTGGTTTAACGACGGCTGACTTGAGTGATTCATGAACTATGCTATGATGTAATCATCAACTTGAACTTAGTTTCAATCTGTTTGTGATGATCGGGGGGGGGAATTTTTTCTATACAGAGAGTGCAGAGGGGAGTATTTTTAAAAATCGAAGAATCTCACTAAGCTAGATTCAAACACATCATTACACTACAAGACGATTCAAACTCAAAGACAACAAACTTTAACTACATGCAACACATTTAATTTGTACAAGTAAGTTAGTAAATACAACGAAAATTTACATTTGAAAACTTATACAATATTAGGACACACCCCTAAAATGTATTTTTTTTTCACAAAATATGCTTTTTTAAAGTGTGTCACAAGAAGCTTTAATACAAATAGATGGGAACTACAAATGTACTGTAACTATTACATTAAACATGGCTGTATTAAAGTGTTTTTCTAAAATGATAGATTACAATCCAGTTGTGTGGGCATTTATGGCTTTTGTCTTTCCTCTACCACACCTGGCATTTTGCTAGCAGTCATTCAAACCCAAAAATAGATTACAATTTCATGTAGTGTAGCCTGAAAGATTCAGTTGTTGTTTCCGTTTATGTCCTATGAATATAAAGCAGACCAACGACTGGATCTTTCAGACTAGATTTCCTGCAGAGATGTTCAACCTTAATTGAAGATAGTTATTATGTTTACACCATACAGCTCAACCCCCTTTGAGTTAGTTCTAATTACATGGTGATGCTATTGATGTCATCTCAAAGTGGGAAAAATTTAAAACCTGATAAGAGTTTGCGGCTTCTTTCAGGTGAAACATTCATTAAAGTTAACTGACGCTACCAAAATAACAGGTACAGTAGAAAGGTGAGAGACAAAAATCCCATATGACAGGATTATAAGCTACTAAAGTGAACGATATGAAGTTTACAAATATCACACAATTGTTATGGCCAGTTGATAGTGCTCAGACTGAAATTACCCTGTACAGTGTACAGCAGACCTTCTAGTACAGATCAGCTGGGGATGTACATTAAAGGGCAATATAATGTCACTGCAGCAACACATCTTATCCGTTTCCCATGTCATGATTTGTCAATACGTGGTCACATGCTATTGACAAGCTTTATGACATCACCTGACAACAATTCTCAGGCATTATTACAATATGCTAATGACGGCTGACTTCAAATGCATATGCATAAGCTTACATGTATTTTACAGCCGATGCATGATTATGACATCACTGGCTAGAGATTGCCAGGAGGCTAGTGCCAAAGAGAGTAAACTTGAGACACTAATTTGTCTTAATTTCAAATACTTTAAACATAACCTTTATATCATAGTCAAGTTCATTTTTTGAAATCAGCATAAAATATCCATTTGGTATTAATGATTTTACTCATGTATTTATCCAAAGATCCAAATTTCAGTGGCACTTTTTGGGTACACCAAAATAGTACTTCATCAATTTTTCTTTTCTTTTCGGTTTGCTCATGTTATTATCTCACAGTTGCTGGTGATAATGAGATATCTGTATATAAGTACAATAACATGTGTAATGCTTCATATGAAACAAAAACATCACTTAAAATGTTCAGATGTGGTCCATACCTCCTAAAAATGCCATTATATTTTTATTTTCTGACGGGCAAACTTGCCTTTATCATGTGAAAAAGGACTTGGGACAGATTTAGTAAGTAACTTGAAGGAGTAAGGTTTGCAAATTCATGTGTTGTTTCAGGAACACCCTTCACTCTTGTCATGTGGTACCATTATGAAACTATGTACATATGTTATGTATAATAGTCGATTTTCAGATTCCAAGATGCATTGTGTGAGGATATTGTTTATGTTGTTACATTTTGTTTTATTTTGTCTTTATTACATTTGAAATATCATTGCCATTGTGAAATGATGGAAAGACATGTTGACCTCTTTGATTATGAGTGATTTTATAGAACAAAGACTAAACGCCAAGGATTTTACAGGAGTAAACCCAGGGTATGGTCAGGTGATACCTCAGTGCATACACAATTATATGGAGAGACATGCAATGCATCTTGGAACCATCAACAGGTCTATTGATGTCTTCAGAAGCATACAATGCAGGAAATGTTGTGATGTGTTGCAAAACAGACGTTGACTGATCACCCTCGTGCAGCATCATACAAAAGTTTCCTACTGGCCTGTGGGTCAAACAAACAGAGACTGATGATTTCCTTGAGCACCAACTTCAGGAAACAGTCTGTGTTGGGGTAATCCACAGTTCCTTGAGGAAACAGACAGATGATGTTGTCTTGGATGATTCAACATGTGTATATTGTTTGACAACATGAAAATCACTCAATATAAGCTTACTCTCTTTGCCTTATCACACTTTGTCCAAGAATTTGATGTCCAGTATTACAGCAGACGAAATTAAGCTATACAGGAAAAAAAGTCAGAATGGATACAATTGTTGCTTGTTTCTGTCTCTTGCAGAGGGTGACTTATATACATTGTAATACAATTGTTGCATGTGTCTGTCTTTTGCATATGGTGATTTACTAAATAAGGCCTACCCTGTCATAATTTTGACAGACAAATAAAAACATGCATCATATCATGATTGTACACTACGTACAGACTATACCATTCAGACCAATGTCCAAATCCATTGTGCAAGAGACAGACACAGGCTGCAATTGTACCCATTCTCACTTTCAATTGTAACTGCACAACTTACCTTCTTCTATTGTAGGAAACTTAGTCTAGTTCCTGACAGGGTCCGTATTCCGTATGTACTTCATCTTATCCCAGTCTAGTCAAGCCCCTGACAATCCGCACAGATTTCTGAGCTCCCTCCTACAGTGTTCATATAAACATGATTATGTTGTTGTGTCCCCACACAATTTTAGTTTACAAGACTGTCAGTGGAGTCCTTGTTGGACATTGGACATTGTCAAAACAGCTGTACCAAATGAATATTAATGAGTGGTGATGACAGCCCGTCAATTTGTGATGGTTTATAATTAACGCCTTTAGTCAGGGCCTTGACTAGACTGGGATAGTGGTGAAGTACATACAGAATACGGTCCCTGTCAGGAACTAGACGATAGGAAACTGAGTAATCAGTGAATGTCAACTCCTTTGAAAAGTAACAACACAGCTTTTATAGCACGATATACAGTAGATATAAAACTGGCATTGTAGATACTAATGCATGGAATTCTTTCATGAAGTACATAAGAAGGCTGAGAAACATTGGGTAATGGACACATGGACATACACTCCAATGTACAACATGAGATGTGAGATCTAACAAGCAAAACTTCTACATCATTCATTCCGTCACCATCTTCAGGTGACTGCACAGCATGGACAGACAACTGATAGACAGTCTTGTAGTTTTCATTACCGAAGGGACTGCGTTCAGCGATGGCCAATCCCCTACTTGCCATCTGAGGCAGGTTCTGTATTGGTGTGTTTGGTTTCTTGTCCTGTATAAACACAAATAAAACATTAACCACACACATAAAAGAGTTACAGATTATTCCTGAATATTTGTCCTCAGAATGAATTATGGATCATCACTCTGAATTTGGCATGCTACTACATTTATCCTTTATTTTATGCTACTACATTTATCCTTTGATTTCTGGCCCAACAAAATAAATCCTCTTTTCACCAAGGTTTGTTAAGAATTTTTCAAGGTTTAACACTATATGCAGGTTGTACCATAATGAAGGAACTATGTAAAATTTAACCATGTTACTTTTCTTCTCAAATAATGAAATGCCATCATGCATAAAAGTATGGGGAAGCAACAGAAAAATATGTAAAGACTGGATATGACATACTTGTAGTGATAACCTGTGTTTACCCAGTTTGTTTACTAATAGCTTCCAGTACATTACATATACAAAAACAAACTTTTGACACACTTTTTTAATTTCTTTTCTGTAATTTACTAAGCTAAAACAGATCTTTCACACTCTTTTAGAAAAAAATAGTAGTCATTTCATTAATTAAAAATTCAAAAACAAATAAGCATTTCTCATTCAAATGGCCACTTGAATACTTACCTTAAATGAAGTTATGACTTGCAGCACACCCTCACACGTTCCTATAGCTTCAATATTGCTCTCTGTATCAAAACTCTGACCACATATCTTGATTTCCCTGGATGTTGATTCCCCTTTTCTACAACAGTAATACAAATGCAAGTTTTTATTTAGTAATTTCCGACACAGTGCTCAAAGCACAAATAATTATTACCTCAGACATGGACTTACAACTACACAAAGACCCTTAATACTTCCTCAACACCATGGGAACAAACAGTTAATCCATCACAGCCTCTGTAAGCACACATGATTAAAGCATTCACATTACAACCACTATCCTACCAGGTCCCAAATTATACAGTTGGGTTGACCGAGGCACAATTGTCATTGAAATCTTGCCCTAGGACTTCAACCATTCAGAAACAAACTGCATTTCTGAGACTTGAAAATACCAAGTTACTTTCTTGAATAGTCATGTATCAAGAAAATATTCGTTGTGAGTGATACAATGAAATAGGGGAAACATAAGAGGCTCTTATGCAATTTGGTTAAATGTGTGTTCCATATTTTAACATCAGAATTTGTTCTTGAAACAACAGTAAGAAAAGAAAAGCATTATCAGTAATTAACTCTTGTTCCAAGATTCTTGGAGTGAGAATATCTATTGTTTTTTTCTTAGCCTAAAATTCTTGGAGTTACTTACCTTACAGACACTGCACATCTAGCTTCACTTGATGCAGAAATAATTATGGCATGTAATAGATCATCCAAGACATTTACACTGGATATACTCCTTGTGTAGTCATTGCTGACTTGGATCCATGTAATAATTGTAGCTATGTGACTTATATCACACTGTTCTTCATCGCAATATTTCTATAAAATATTGATAACAATACACGTGTGCATATACTGTGCCAGCAAGCTAACTTCAACTGTGGGCAACATTTGTTAGAACTACGGAAAACAAGCTATAGGTAAACTAAGACAGACACACCCAAACAACTATTGTAACATGATAGATTACACAAATTGGTGATAGCTGTGCCTTGGCTATGTGGTATAATCACTCTATATGTAAGATATACACTCAATGAGGTTGAATGAGTCATCACTTGAGGAAAACTTTCTGTCAGAGATGTAACCCTACTGTGTGTGTAAACATGTGAATGAGGTTGAATGAGCCATCCCTTGAGGAAACCTTATTATCAGAGATGCAACCCTCCTGTGTGTGTAAATACTGTAAACATGTGAATGATACGGAAAATCAAACTCTAAGGTCGTTAAACATGGGAAGTAACATTTTACACTGAGAGTAATAACATGTTCATTACCGGTATAAGTTATAACATGACATATTTACCGATGACCTAGCACTTTGCCACACTTTGGCACTCTTTGTTGAAGTGCTAGATCTAGCACTTCACCACTTTTTGATAAAGTGCTAGATCTAGCACTTTTTTTTTTGTCAAAAAGTGGCGAAGTGCTAGATCTAGCACTTTGCCCCGCAACTGTTCCAACTTTGAATTCTTTGTTACATCATGAGGTTGAATGAGCCATCACATGAGGAAAACTCGCTATCAGAGATGTCGCCTACTGTGAGTGTATGAATGCCCATTGATTGACAGCTTATTATATCAAGATGTTGCAACAACAGTTCTAAGTTGTGTATGTCTGATTTTGCCTACAGTTTGGTTTCCATATGGCTTCATAAACAAAGAAACAACAGCTACCTCAATGATTAACTGTAAGGTTGATTGTTGATTCATTGAAAACACACATCATTAGCATATCAGGCAATATTAGGTATTCCTTAGATACAGGGAAATTACCAACTTGGCACTAACATTTATATATCACATACTTGGATACCGGTATGTTGTGGTCCTGTGTGCCCTTTAATGATAGCCAAATTTTGTTGTTGTGAGTCAAAATGATAAAAACTGACATTTCTTGTGAGTCACCACATGGTAAGAGAGTCAGTGGTGCATAAAATTAGCTTAGAGGGCACACTGTTGAGGTCTGTGAGGAAACCATTTAACATCCTATAGTTTCACTGACATTAACTTCAACTATAGATTGTTACTTGTATGTAAGGTATGTCATGTCGCTCCACCCTCACTGCACTGGCCTGCTCTATCTGAAAGGGGTTGCTGATGTGTGACGGCATCCATCAAGATGTACCTTACAGACTACTTCAACTGGAGTAATGAAAGACATTAACACAAATTAAGGGGTACCTGCTGCAATCAATGATTATCTCTAAGAGGTGAAAGTCAATGCCTGAGGTACTGCTGTGTAGTTAATAATCACAGAATTAAGAAACTCAATTGGATGCTCACTAACATAACATCTATGGCCAAGTGGTTGTTTTGAATCAAGTTTGGATGTAAAACAAACTAATTTTGAGTCTGATATTCATCTCATAACACCAAAGTAAAGCATTTTCTGTATGTACCACAATCATTTATAGCATCCATATCAAGTGTAAAAGTATACTGTTTCATTTGCTAATTGTCCACATTAGAATGGCCACATCCTGGGCTGGTAAATAAACCAATGGAAACAGTATACTTTTATACTTGATATGAATGCTATAAATGAGTGTAGCACATAGAGAAAGTGCTTTACTTCAGTGTTACTTGTTGTAACTTGGGGAGTTGGGTTAGGTAAGTTAGGTAAGTTAGGTAAAAGAATAGGAGAAAACTCCCTATCCTGGCTCTGATTTAAACCATCTACTGTGAATGGACACATATTATTTTACATTTGACATGTACATGTTGTGAATGTTTAGCATGTTTTAGTGTACTTACAACAGCTGCCTTCAAGAGCACCTTAGAGTCATCTGTTTGTACGTTGTATTTTCCATCAAATGAAGTTAGGAGCTGAAGGAAAGAGTCTTCATTTACTTCTAGTTTTTCTGGAAGAAAATCACACAACCAGATATTCAAATGTAAAAACTGGTAAATATAATTGATAGCATATAGAATACAGCAAGTAAAATGTATCATTTTAAAGTGACATAGACAATCTACTGTCTGTTTCACATTACCATTCACTGGCTCTGAAACTCTCATACATTCAGGCAGAAACCAATAAGAAACTGCACATGCTTCACTTTAAATATAGAGCAAGATTGAATGAATTCACGAGTTTCTTAATTATGACAGACAGTTTGTCTATATAAAATGACCTGCTATCATGGATGATGCAGACAACAAATGCAGATATCAAAACATTGGAGCACATGTGACTGCATCTACATTGCAGTACATACTAGTATATGTACTAAATCGTTTAATTTATTTCATTTAGAAAAAATGTAGCAAGAAATTGCAATGCTGTAGAATGTGCAGTTTTGCTGGTTTCTACAAGTTTGTATCAAATAGAGTCAGAATTTTAGCTTTTTCACTATGGAGGAAAAATAAATTAGGACATAAAATTTCAGTTGTTTACTAATCTTAGTTAATGTCCTAGCTGGCATGTTTTGATGGGATTCATCTTAAGGTACTGTTCAGCACAGATTTAGAAATACAACTTGAATTCTTTATTTACAATCCATTTCCTTCATATATGTTGTTTATTTCCAATTTTGCAGTTTGAGAGTGATCACTGTACATGTATAGTAAGAAGACAATCATTCTCGGAACAACAAAATAAAAGTGTCAAACACATGCAGTCCTTGTATGTGACCCCAGATACAGCTAAAATGATGTTGGTTTGGTGTTTCACGCATGTAAAATGACATTTTTTACAAGCACTCAGACAACTTCTAATGCAAAAGAACAATTACATAGGTGTCGTCCATCCATGTAAAAGGATGTAAAAGTAGTCAAGTTGATATGATTATCAGTTAGAAAATCCGCAATTGAATCCATAAAATTAAAATCATCAACTCCGTGTGCAATGTTTTCTTTAGAAGCCTGTTTTTAATACTGCTTAATAAAAGAATGGCAATGTTTTCAATGTAATTGGGTAAAGGATCCTGCTGTATTTATTGTGTCTATAGTTAGTCTAGAGTTGAAATATGTCTAAGCTCTGTTTCAGAAACGTAATGTACATCCCATGAGAGAAACACGTACCAAGCCTACATCATTTTAATTATGATACGTACAAGTAGTTTTGTACAATTTAAACATTGTAACACATTATTGCTCTCCATCTGTGTTACATTATAACGTTCTAAGATATTTACCAAAGTCAAGACTCTTCTTCTTCTTGTGTAAACAAATATGTGAATCTGATTTCCTGTATCAGTGTTTCCAGAATTCTAAACCCCCAACCCCCAGTAGTACTAGTAGTATTGAGGTGGAGGTCTGAGGCTGCTGTTACAACTTGTGTGGAGGAGTGGGGATGAAAACTATATTTTTCTGGGGGAGCTAGGGATTACACTTCATACAAACATCATGTATTCACATTCACATTTGTATCCAAAGATCCATCATGTTTTTATTTATAATACATATTGGTTTTCATGACAAATTTCACTGTTTCTTTTATAAATGCTAATTAAAACAATGTAAGTACTCGAATATGTTCACATTCTGTTGAAAACGTCTATGATAAATACTTTGAACTCTTTCCAGTCGTGAAACAGAGTCACCTGCTAGATTGTTATCTATCTTTGGGGATGACGCAGTGTCTGCAGTTGGCAAAACATTTTTACTCTTGAATTCACCCAGTATGTACAAGAACGAGTAGGAAAGTCGACTGAAAAATGTAATTCCCAGAACCGAAGACACTAATTGTGTGGTGATTTTGAAAGCAAAGATAACTGATGGCTAATTGCTGACAAAAAATAACCTGACAATTGATCGAAAATGTACACCAAATATAATGATGGATTTACATCTTTGGATCTGAAGTGAATGTGAATATTTTTTTTTTTAAATCAGTCGATACCTGACCTGGCCTGGTCTGACCTGGCCTGGCTGTACCTGCGTTTTGAACCGACCGGTACTAGTAAACTCACTTGCGATTGTACCTGACACTGTGGCAGGTACCCCCTGTTCTTTTCCAGCGGCTGCGCCGACAAATCCTGCATTTAGCAATGTGTTGTTTACATTAAGTGAGTTGTCTTCACACGTATGCAGAGACAACAGTCGGCGAAGTTCTGACTTATCCGAAGTTAACCACTTACATATAATACCATGGATGAAATGCATATCATTGTATGCCACGGGAAAACTGAACGGCAACAATTTAAAGTTCAATGTTTCTAAGTGTTCGGTGCCCCATTCGGAGAATGGTGGAAATACCAGATGCTGTCGTTGAGGGCCACATGCTTCGGCTTGATGGCAGTCACCCATTTTGCACTCAAATCCTCAGATCGTGGGTTATACGTCGTTTCCAGCATGTGCAATGAGCTCGTAACGACAACTCAGAATACCCGTATCACCTCATCCACCGCCACATCCGTAGTCGAGTCCGACATATACATGCAAACAGAACATTCTACATTGTACTGTTCTGACGCGTACTATACTCGTGGGGTCTGAGCGCTTGCAGGGACAGTGCTGACATATGACCTAATATTTGCATACGGTCAGAGTTCATTTATGCTATTTCAAGTTCACTTCGCGAGATGTTATCTACATCAAAGAAAATAAATTGTATGTATATTTATTCGAACACAATAATTCGCAGAGGAATTACTACTAGAGTATAAAGCACAGCCGAAATAAGAGAAATAAAAGAAATGTAAAGTATAAAGTAAAAATATAAAAATAAAAAAGTAATAATAATTTTAAAGAAATAAACAAGTAAAATAATAAATAATAATAATATATTATAGATTGAAACATACTAATGCATTAAATGAATCCTATGAGTATTATCTAGAGGTGATGATGTCTGAACATATTGTTTATGTATTGTGCGACATTATAATTATAATATCATCGTTAGTCATTAAAGATATCAATATATGGGTCATTTTAGATGATGTGAATACCAACAACACACTCCTGTATACGTAAATAATGGCGCCCATGGACACTCAATCGTCAATTGAAAGATATAAGTCGTGATATGTAGCTACCAGACACGTGAAATGCTGCGTAAATTGTTAGCATCAAGGATAAAACCATGTCCTTCACCAAAATACCAATAGTTGAAAGTTAAAGAGTGGTTTGACCTAGAGTGTATAATGAAGTTTGCACGAGTTTGGTACCCCAGGATCTTCTAACGGCTGCTGAAACAAGTTTTAGACTTAGAGGAATTCGTTTGTCGCTCCCTGGTAAGTGAAGATTCGCCAAGGCAAAAGATAAAAGCAACAGAAACACAGGTATGTATGGCAAGCCGTTCATATGGGAAGCCGTTCAGGCCAAAAGTATTTTTTTTATTTTTGCTATAGTATTTTATATTTTTCGTACTTACAAACTAATTTTAACAGTTTATGTACTTTTATTCCATGTTCACATTATTTTAATTGAAATAAGTTTGCATTTATTTGAGAATATTGTTTTATTTTTCGTCAAACCAGAATTTTTTTAAAGGATTATATATAATTGAAAGTCAAAATATATTTTTTGTTGTTTTTTGTTGTTGTTGTTTGTTTTTTTTAATAAAAAAGTTGTATTTCAAATGGCATTGCAACATGTTGTTAAATAAATTCCAATAGCATGGTAATACGTCATAGCAAGGTTTTCTTCAATATATTTACACAAATGTAATAACTGTACATGTATGGAATTACAATACTGTCAAATGATGACTGTTACAAGACTACCAACCGACCAACCAATCTGCCTTGCCAAACATCTATCTGTCTGTCTGTCTGTCTGTCTGTCTGTCTGTCTGTCTGTCTGTCTGTCGTCTGTCTCTCGTCTGTCTCTTTCTCTCATATCTGTCTCACTACATCTCATCAAATTCTAACTCCCCCATTAAAATTATCAAGTCAAAGTGCAATTTTTTTAGCAGAAGCCTAGTTTTACACCTGTTACATACCAGCAACAGGTCAATCCTGTCACAGGCATGTGGATTTTATCTGTGCAGTAGACATTCTCTCAAAAAAATGAAAATGGTCTATTCGTATATTTTCTCTAAACCTTGTCAGAATTGAAGAAGGTACACATTGGGTTTGATATTAGAAATATGTACATACATGAATTAGTACACTATGCTATTCATCAATACAAGTCATTTAGAGAATCTAGTAAACTTGAAATAGACTTGTCTGGCTCAACAAAAATTTTAAACAGAATGCTATGTTTCATTGGCACAAAATAATTGACGTACAGTTGTTGCATTTTAATCTATTTAAGTGTGGGGATCACCTAACGAGGTAGCTCACACAAAGACACTGTGGTATTCACAGTTGGTCAGAGTTTCGGTGAGTCAGGTGCCATTCTCGCAATTTTCTGTTGTGCATACTACTCTTAGTGAAACCCTGTATATTGATCAACATTTCTATATTATCACACTGTACATAAAAAATATTCTCTCTATGAAAATAGACCTTTATTGCAAAAAGATATTAAAACCATAATTTTTGAAAATGGGAACCATGACAAGTACTTCTGATTAAGTCATTTATAAATGGAGTCATGGATGTCAGATGATTAGAGTGGCTGACTTTGAATTTCAAGGTTGCCACTTTCAATCTCATTGCTTCCAATTGTTTCTGAATGTCTCTAAAATTCATTGTCACAATTTGAACCACTATTGTGACCCAGTCAATCCAGCTGTCACAATATAGTTGGAGGACCTGGTAGGATAGAGGTTGCAATGTGAATACTTTTAAAGTATCCTATTGTACTCATAGACCCTGCAATGGATTGTATACTCCTGAGGGAGTTGAGAATTTACATTTGTATAAAGGGACAATGTTAACCAGTGTTTTGCTAAATCTGGGAACCTCGGTAACAGAAATAGATGAATCTGGTAAAACTGCCACAGTTTCCCATATATTATACCATAATTTTGGTTTAAAACCTCAGTAACATGACTGAGGCACTATGTTTTTCCCACAATGTAGATCCATGCAAGTAAAGTACTTTGAGCACAGAGTGGTAAAAGTGCATACAAAACTTAAAATATTACCATAAATTAGATTTAAACCCTCCTGCCATGACTACACACTATCCAAACAATCTTTGTTATGACTACACACTATCCAACCAATATTTGTTATGACTACACACTATCCAACCAATCTTTGTTATGACTACACACTATCCAACCAATCTTTGTTATGACTACACACTATCCAACCAATATTTGTTATGACTACACGTACACTATCCAACCAATCTTTGTTATGACTACACAGTATCCAACCAATCTTTGTTATGACTACACACTATACAACCAATCTTTGTTATGACTACACACTATACAACCAATATTTGTTATGACTACACACTATCCAACCAATCTTTGTTATGACTACACACTATCCAACCAATCTTTGTTATGACTACACACTATCCAACCAATCTTTGTTATGACTACACACTATCCAACCAATCTTTGTTATGACTACACACTATCCAACCAATCTTTGTTATGACTACACACTATACAACCAATCTTTGTTATGACTACACAGTATCCAACCAATCTCTGTTATGACTACACACTATACAACCAATCTTTGTTATGACTACACACTATACAACCAATCTTTGTTATGACTACACACTATACAACCAATCTTTGTTATGACTACACACTATACAACCAATCTTTGTTATGACTACACATTATCCAACCAATCTTTGTTATGACTACACACTATCCAACCAATCTCTGTTATGACTACACACTATCCAACCAATCTTTGTTATGACTACACAGTATACAACCAATATTTGTTATGACTACACGTACACTATCCAACCAATCTTTGTTATGACTACACAGTATCCAAACAATCTCTGTTATGACTACACACTATCCAACCAATCTTTGTTATGACTACACAGTATCCAACCAATCTCTGTTATGACTACACACTATACAACCAATCTTTGTTATGACTACACACCATACAACCAATCTTTGTTATGACTACACACTATCCAACCAATCTTTGTTATGACTACACACTATACAACCAATCTTTGTTATGACTACACACTATACAACCAATCTTTGTTATGACTACACACTATACCACCAATCTTTGTTATGACTACACACTATACAACCAATCTTTGTTATGACTACACACTATCCAACCAATCTTTGTTATGACTACACACTATACAACCAATCTTTGTTATGACTACACACTATACAACCAATCTTTGTTATGACTACACATTATCCAACCAATCTTTGTTATGACTACACACTATCCAACCAATCTCTGTTATGACTACACACTATCCAACCAATCTTTGTTATGACTACACAGTATACAACCAATATTTGTTATGACTACACGTACACTATCCAACCAATCTTTGTTATGACTACACAGTATCCAAACAATCTCTGTTATGACTACACACTATCCAACCAATCTTTGTTATGACTACACAGTATCCAACCAATCTCTGTTATGACTACACACTATACAACCAATCTTTGTTATGACTACACACTATACAACCAATCTTTGTTATGACTACACACTATCCAACCAATCTTTGTTATGACTACACACTATCCAACCAATCTCTGTTATGACTACACACTATCCAACCAATCTTTGTTATGACTACACACCATACAACCAATCTTTGTTATGACTACACACTATACAACCAATCTTTGTTATGACTACACACCATACAACCAATCTTTGTTATGACTACACACTATCCAACCAATCTTTGTTATGACTACACACTATCCAACCAATCTCTGTTATGACTACACACTATCCAACCAATCTCTGTTATGACTACACACCATACAACCAATCTTTGTTATGACTACACACTATACAACCAATCTTTGTTATGACTACACACTATACAACCAATCTTTGTTATGACTACACACTATCCAACCAATCTTTGTTATGACTATACACTATACAACCAATATTTGTTATGACTACACTATATACAACCAATCTTTGTTATGACTACACACTATCCAACCAATCTTTGTTATGACTACACACTATACAACCAATCTTTGTTATGACTACACACTATACAACCAATCTTTGTTATGACTACACACTATACAACCAATATTTGTTATGACTACACACTATCCAACCAATCTTTGTTATGACTACACACTATCCAACCAATCTTTGTTATGACTACACACTATCCAACCAATCTTTGTTATGACTACACACTATCCAACCAATCTTTGTTATGACTACACACTATCCAACCAATCTTTGTTATGACTACACACTATCCAACCAATCTTTGTTATGACTACACACTATACAACCAATCTTTGTTATGACTACACAGTATTCAACCAATCTCTGTTATGACTACACACTATACAACCAATCTTTGTTATGACTACACACTATACAACCAATCTTTGTTATGACTACACACCATACAACCAATCTTTGTTATGACTACACACTATACAACCAATCTTTGTTATGACTACACACTTTTCAACCAATCTTTGTTATGACTACACACTATACAACCAATCTTTGTTATGACTATACACTATCCAACCAATCTTTGTTATGACTACACACTATACAACCAATCTTTGTTATGACTACACATTATCCAACCAATCTTTGTTATGACTACACACTATCCAACCAATCTCTGTTATGACTACACACTATCCAACCAATCTTTGTTATGACTACACAGTATACAACCAATATTTGTTATGACTACACGTACACTATCCAACCAATCTTTGTTATGACTACACAGTATCCAAACAATCTCTGTTATGACTACACACTATCCAACCAATCTTTGTTATGACTACACAGTATCCAACCAATCTCTGTTATGACTACACACTATACAACCAATCTTTGTTATGACTACACACCATACAACCAATCTTTGTTATGACTACACACTATCCAACCAATCTTTGTTATGACTACACACTATACAACCAATCTTTGTTATGACTACACACTATACAACCAATCTTTGTTATGACTACACACTATACAACCAATCTTTGTTATGACTACACACTATACAACCAATCTTTGTTATGACTACACACCATACAACCAATCTTTGTTATGACTACACACTATCCAACCAATCTTTGTTATGACTACACACTATCCAACCAATCTCTGTTATGACTACACACTATCCAACCAATCTTTGTTATGACTACACACTATACAACCAATCTTTGTTATGACTACACACTATACAACCAATCTTTGTTATGACTACCACCATACAACCAATCTTTGTTATGACTACACACTATCCAACCAATCTCTGTTATGACTACACACTATACAACCAATCTTTATGACTACACACTATACAACCAATCTTTGTTATGACTACACACTTTTCAACCAATCTTTGTTATGACTACACACTATACCACCAATCTTTGTTATGACTACACACTATCCAACCAATCTTTGTTATGACTACACACCATACAACCAATCTTTGTTATGACTACACACTATCCAACCAATCTCTGTTATGACTACACACTATACAACCAATCTTTGCCAGCAACAAATACAGTTTCTCAACTTTACTTCACTGTCAAAAAATCCTTGGAAAGGAAGGACCTAGGAAATGATTTATTCTAGTTTTGGTTTGTCCTGGTTTTGTGTAAGTAGATAGATAAGTCCTAAACCGATAGCTGCTGGTACTGCTGTCTTTGGTATAGGTGCATTGAGTCGACAAAACATTGATGTAGCCAATACCATAACCCCCAATAATACCACTTCACTCAGTTTGTCAAATTTATCGGAACCACACAAAATCGGAACTCCACCAATAATTTCCATGATTCCAATTATCAGCTGGAACATTGCTGGATCTGGTTTGTATCCAAATGGAAATACTGTACTGTATGCAGCAAATTCTTGGACCTGACGAAGGAAAAATCAGACTTTTCAGTAGTGGTTTGGAGGTCTGAGCACTGCAGGGAACTGGATCATATACATGTATTTGAAGATTTACATATGTTTTTGACAATCAATCTTTTTATTGTATAACAACAGGCCATGATGTATGGCCTTGAAAAAAAAATGGTTTGGTTCCGGTTAATACCCAACCCCATCTAGATTTTCACTGTCGACCCAAAACTTTTGTTTACGTATTCAAGAAAAAATATTAAAACCATGAAAATTGTGAAGTGTTGCCAGAAATAGTGGATGAGGAAACTGACATCCACTAAAAAAAGACAATATGACACTTCTTCCAAGCTGTAATGGCTGTACATCTGTTAGGCAGAAATAAACAACACAGAGACCATTTGGAAAACAATGGAAAACCTGAACTAGACACTCACAAAGAAAAAAAATAAAATGAAATAAAAAAATCTACCTACCACACACACCTATTCTAAAATTGAGTGTAACCGAAACCACAAAATTTTTCTTAGGCATAAAAAAAATTGTGTGGTTCCAATTACATTCAATTTTAAAATAGGTGGGGTAGGTAGATTTAGCAATAGTTTACAATTTGTAAAGGCCCATGGGGTAATGCTTATGGTACATGTAAACCATAGATAGCACCACACTGTCTGGGTAAACCACAAACGAGACCTATTGCTTGACTTTGGAGGTCATCGCACTATAGTAAATTAATGAGTATAACAATGTTGTTGTTTATATGTTTTTGCCAGTTCATTGTTTCGGAGTAATATTCTATCCTTATTTTAGATTTAACATCAGTGATTTTCACTAACCTCATAATTATACTGTGGTCCAATAGGCACCAATTTTGCTACACCAGCTAGAACAAAAATTGAGCCATTGGACTCTGGAGTGTGGAGGACCGACAGCCCCCTCGACGACCGGTCGTGACGATCTTCTATAAGGTGTAAGTTTAACACCGATAGATGGTAGAAGTGATGACCGATCGTTAGTGTGCTCTTTTTCTTTTGCCTCGTCGTGATACGATTGGGTTTTTCAACGTTTTGTCATTGCTCATTTGGCGTGGTTGATTCGTTACTCAACCAGCTGCTGAAACGAACGATTGAGAGTGACTGGTGATCGCTGCACTGTAAGGCACTTACTGAAGAGCGCCCTCAGTGTTTACCAACATGGTCGAATTCTCAATGTCAATGAAAGCATGCTCGGCAATGGACAATGGCTTCAATTGCTTTTCTTTACATCAAGAACAAGAAGAACAAGAACAATATATATATATATATATATATATATATATATATATATATATATATATATATATATATATATATATATATATATATATATATATATATATATATATATATATATATATATATATATATATATATATATATATATAAATGCAAATACATTACATAATTAAACAACACTGTGTACCGTATAGGGTGAGATCCCTGCCAAAATAGATGTTTTTAATTTCCACAATTATTTCTGTATTTATTCTCTTTTTTTAAATTTTATTTCTGTATTTATTCACTTCTTTATTTTAATAAAATTAATGTATTTACTTTATTGTCAAATTAATTTATTTTGTTATTATTATTTCTTTATTTATTCACTTCTTTATTTTAATAAAATGGATGTATTTACTTTGTCAAATTAATTTATTTCAATTATTTTTATTTAATATTTCCACAATTATTTCTTTATTTATTCACTTATCTATTTTAATAAAATAGATGTATTTACTTTGTCAAATTAATTTTAAATATTTTTGAAATTAGAACTTTGTCTTGGTGCAATCATTTAAAATTTAGAAAGGTGACTAATTTACATAAATTTGCATGCAATTTACATTATATCTGTTTTAGCCTACGCAATTAAATATCATATGTAAGGCCAGAAAAAATAAAAAAGTTGTTCAATGGGCAACCTAACCCATCACATTGGGTAGGTAGGTCGATTTTTCTCTCATAATGCTTGACACTATGTAAAAACAAACCATATATAATGATATCAAAACATTTCAATTGAGTTTATATAGAATTTATTCAGGCATTTTGATTTTGTCTCTTGCAATGTGTCTGCATAGCAATCAATTTTCATCAGTTCTACAGTTTGAAAGTGTACACAATTCATGGTTAAACAAACGTTGTAGCTCCTCTCACCCTCTCCTCTCACAAAATGTTAATCAAGCCCTGCCAAATGAAACTCAAGCATTATTGTAGCCACCCCTTCTGTCACCTACACTACAGTGGAGATATGAAATTGTATGGTACAATGATACATTAAAATAACAGTAATAGCCAACTACAATAATACTCCGAGATTACTTAAATTTAAGTAAAGGATGTGGATTTCACATGCATAATGAGATGTCTCGTAATGAGCTCTAACGTATACATGGAGATGTCTCGTAATGAGCTCTAACCTATACAGGGAGGTACTCAGCTGGCCACCTTCAAGCTTGTTTTGGGAAAAAGACAAATTATCACCTTGATTGCTACTGATTGGAAGGAGACAACTCCAAAGATGAAAAAAAAATGAAAATAAGACAATGTGGGAGGCCATTTAGAGGCATAAGATATCAAACCATAGACATAATTTAAAGTCTTACAATGCTTGAATATGGTAATAAAATACCAGAATTGAGACACAATTATGCTATCCAGTACATATTATCTGGAAGTGCATTTTGTTGTGGCAAAGCTGAAATATTTGCGGATGTCCACTTATAAATAATAAAGAATAAGGGAGCGATCACTTTTTACGGCGGGGGGGGGCAAATCAGAGGGGGGCACCTCAATTTGGGACTCAAAGAGGGGGGGGTTATCATTTTTACGAATTGAATAAAGGGGGGGGGGGTCACCTTGTTTTCAACTAATTAAAATCATGAGCCACGGTGCTGTACTTAAATGTCCATACATTTAATATCATAACTAGGCCAAAGCCCCTAAGCTGGCATGGCTGCCTCATGATGATATCATAGATAGTGCCCTCGGCGTGGAGATTGCACATCGTACATAGAACACGCATGCGTAGTCATTGTACCACAATGCGTCCTTGGGTATAACCACCAAAAAAACATTGCAAAGTATATAGGACGTGCATGTGTACTAGTCATTGAGCCACTATGCTGTCGTTTGTGGGCGCTGTGTGAGCTAAGACAAAAAAATGCATGTGCATAAAATAAACCATAAACAAATAGCTATAAATAGACATTCAAACTATAACATAAACTCTGTATCTTGATACATCCAATACATATGGTATGGCATCACACCACTACAGCATGGCCACCTTTAAGCAACCGTTATTTGTTAGAAATGACTTCTCACTATTGCACGCCATGAGTTGCATTGTGTCATCTTGTGGTAGAAAAACTTGCATGCGTAGCTGTACATGTAACACATAAGAAATGAAATACCTTAAGATTTACTGGCTCTAAAATCTGTTCCTCCATTGACCTGAACATGTGGACATGTGCACAAACATAACCAATTTAGGACACTTTGAAATATGTGGCAAACACTGTGACTGAAAGTGCCTGACCCAGCCTGTGTCTAGATATTGGATATTCAATGTCCATATATACATTTTTTTGTATAGTTAGTCTAGTTCCTATACATTTTTGTACATATAATGTATGATAACTACAATCATCTCCATTAGAAGTCCCAAACTGATTTATAATTGAGATCAATAGTTCTATGTAGGGTAAAAACTAAATTCTTTTAGTGTGGGGTGGAGGTGAGAGGGGGTCTTTTATAATGAAATCTGTTTTGTACCCCAATACAAACATTTCTAAAAATGGGAAAATGAAAAATGGGAAAAAAATTTGTTATGCATGGCACTAAAATATATTTATTGTGGGTTTAGCAGCGGCTGCCTTATTGGCCAGCCATGAAAGCAAACGGTATAAAGTGTACGCACAATGCGAAATCTTATCAAGAAAGAAGGACTGGAGAAGCCATTGCTGACAACCTAAATAACACTACTTTCATACGAGAATTTGACGAGGACGAGTTGGTCGTCAACTTTTTCAGTATGGTCCTTGAAGAAGAAGCTCATGTAGATATCCTTTAGTTAGTATATGTACTTCATTTTTTGTATTCACAACAATTACCGAAAAGACCTATTATATAGATATGGATGACCTTACCCAAGAAATGTACGTCAGGTATGAGGACGCATTGAGGGAATAATGTACGCTGATTATGGGATGGCATCAGAAGAGACAGTAAAGATTATCGATGATATTATCGAAACGAATCAACCAAAATTCATGTATCGGCCTCAAGAATGGTCGACAAATGTAATATCTGTGAATTTGACGGATACAACGGGAGAAGATACGATCAAATAAATGAGAAAGATGTTTGACACTGAATAACACTCGTGCTTCAATCATACACACCCACAACAGAATCAAAATTAAATCATAATTAAAAGTGATCATATGGATTAGGTATTCATTTTTGATTTTTAAATTTTAAATTTTTTAATTTCTAATATAATTTTATCACGGTTTCCTAGTTGAAAAATCAATGTAAAACAACACATGGCAAGTCGTTCCGTGTAACTGAATAGATTGCAGAGATTAATGTCATTTTTACACATTATTAGCTTCTTGAGCTGTATTGAGTTAAAAACACAGACTTCAAATAGGAAGTCGTGATAGGATTGTTTTGTAAATTAAATATCCAAATCCTGGTCCATATGACCACTTTGATATTACCTTCTAAATTATGCACTGTATGGATAAATATCTAACCAGATAGTTCGATGACGTAATTTAGTATACATATATTGAACTGTAAGAATCCCTATGATGGCGTAAATAGTGTCTGGTGGCAACGTTCAATACCACAAAGCTTGACGTGACATTAACACAATACTAGAATCATTCTATTAAGGTTAGATGTGAAATCATTCACCTGAGTCAAAAACAATTTAGCCTGTACCAGCCTGTACCACTTTAACCATTGAAGTCTTTAAAAATTAATTCTCAGAATATACCTTGAGTTGGTAATTTGTGCAACTGTCCCGATAATTGAAAGCTGCACTACACTATATAGCTGCAATTGAATTTTTTTTGAAATGTTTTCGTTAGATACAACAACTTATTAATTGTAATTTTGTACACCCTGAATAGTATTGAATCACTTATGGGTGAACGTTTTGTTTTGCAGATATTACATGATAAATCAAATCAAATTGATTTTTGGTGTCCGTACCCTCGACGGCGATCACGATTTAAACCTGTTATTGCAATACTAATCGATAAGATCGACCACTGATTAACATATGGAATGTCTAATTATTGATAGGCTAACACCTTTCAGTGAATAGCATGTTGTTGTTGCTTGATCGAAAAAAGATACTACAGTTATAAACTAGAGTGTGGTTATAATGTAGCGACGGATTCAAAACCAGGCTTTCGCTCAAAATTTAAACTTGCACCAAAATTTAACCACTACAACACCTACGGATAATATCACACTGACCACTAAATAACACACACTGACAATGTCTTTTTAAAATTAATTTACCTATTTTTAGGCGACATATCTTTGTTTACTTGATGAAAACAATATCACAGTTCCAACTTAATCAGGTTCAGGTAGTATCTTCTCTACTGTTGAGAAGTCCTGTGTGTGGGGGGGGGGGGAGGGGGGGGGGGTTAGTGATTGAGGTCATCCTGTCGACGTCTTTCCTTTTTACAAAAAAGAGATGTCAGTTGTTGTTGTAGCGATGAACAAATCCACAGTCCCACAATGAATTGACTCACAGTGGCATACTAGTGTTTAGTGATCTTACCCCGGCTTTGATTTATAGTCCAGATAGTCGAATAACTAGTCTTGCTGCTAGACTTTCGGGCTTTCTTCCGATACAATAAGCGAACGAATCGAAGTTCACAGTGATTGCTTGGTTGTGTGTCGTATTGTACCGGAAGAACATCCAAGGTCCAGCAGCTACACTATCGAATAACTTGACCTCCAATTAACAATTGGTTTTGACAGGCACAGCACAAACACACCATATATTAGTCATGGCACAGAAAATAGTGGTAATTACAGGTTGTTCGTCAGGTATAGGTTTAGCAGCGGCTGCCTTATTGGCCAACCATGAAAGCAAACGGTATAAAGTGTACGCAACATTGCGAAATCTTAGCAAGAAAGAAGGACTGGAGAAAGCCATTGGTGATAACCTCAATAACACTGCTTTTATACGAGAAATGGACGTCAATAAGGACGAGTCGGTCGCCAAGGTTTTCAGTATGGTGCTTGAAGAAGAGGGCCGCGTTGAGGTTCTAAGTATGTTCACTCAATTTATTGTTGTTTTAATTTCTTTCAAGAACACGGGAAAATGGGAGAGAAGGCAGACTGACAGATATATCGATAGATAGATAGATACATAGATCCAGATAGATATATGAGAATACTTATTACCAGGTCAAGGTCAAGCCGTTGGCTTTGTGGACGGTCAAAATATAACATTTTTTCCATGTTTATGATAGTAAGCGGTCATATAAACCTAACAATACTACATGTAAAACATAAGAAATTAATTCTCAAGTGACGACTACACAGGTCCATGAAGTCATGTGAAAGAAGTCTTCATAGAGCGCACAGTCCCCTCAATTACATTACTTCAATGTGACTGAATGTGACATGATTTAAAATGAATTGGTGCCTGGCAACAAATAGATATTACAATAAGACGAAAAAAGCTGGATTTGGATAACTGACCCTGAATTTTGAAATCAAGGTCGATATCTGTCGAAACAGAAAAAGTTGATACTTTCAAATGGAAACTCATCTGTGTTTGTAATATTGAATTTAACTTTTGTTCCAAACACAACTTTGAAATTTAAGTAAACTTTTCAAACTTAAATTCAAAACTAAAGTTAACACCTGAAAATATGGGGTCGGCACTTGAATGGAGTCTATTAAGTAACGTTTAATTTTTGAGCACCATGGTAAATCATGATATTTAAAATTTTACTGCAAATATGTCTGTTATACTGTAACAAGTTATATGAACATAAAAAAGCAATGCATGTGTATATAAGTCATGCTCTGAATTTCCTTTAGACATGATTTCGATGGGACTTCTGCAGAGTCTCTCCAATATCCAAAAAATGGCTTACCTTTGATAGTCTACTTGAATGTCAAGGTCAGAGGACACTCTCTTACAGGATTATATGGAGTTGGACACTTGAATGGAAACTCCGTGCAGTAAAGTTTTTTAGTTAGGCAATATATGACTTTTTACTACAAATTTGACAACCATTCTGTAAAACGTGATATGGGCACCAAAAAGTTATCCTTATATTACCTGTAAACATTTAAAATAAATTGACAACAAAGGAATATTACTGTCTGTAATGGGTTTATTTTGATAAGTGACCCTGGATATCAATATCAATGGTCGAGGTCTGAAAAGAAAGCTCATACTGGATTATATGGGGTAGACATTTGAATGGAGTCTATGGGTATAATCGATTTTCTGGTTCCAAGATGCATTGCGCGAGAGGATGTCGCTTGTGTTTGTTAGATTTAGTCTTGTTTTGTCTTTATTACATTTGAAATAACTTTTTCATCAGGAAATGATGGAAAGACATGTTGGCCTCTTTAATTATGGATGATTTTATAGAACAAAGACTAAACTCCATCAATGACAGAGAGGGATTTTACGGGTAAACCCAGGGTACCGTCATGTGACAACCATCCCCCTGATTAGCACGTGCAAACCCCTCCGCGCGTACAGAATACATGGCATTGCATGGAGAGACGCGCAATGCATCTTGGAACCGGCAACAGGTCTTTTACATTTTTTGAGTTTTTATACAATATATGTAGTAAATATAGACTTTAATAACAATTGTGGCGGTCATTCGGTCAAATTTGCAAATGTCGTATTTAAGAAAGCGAGATGAATATTTCCCATATGATAGGTCACTGATGTACTAGGTTTAATAGAAACCGAATGTTGCATGTCTGAGACACACACACACACACACACACACACACACACACACACACACACACACACAGACGGATCGACGAAGTCATTGTAATATTTCCCCTTTTGGGTGGGGCAGGGGCTAAAAAGTTCACCGTTTCCCTTGCCCTATGAAATATAAGATAGCGAACCTCTTTGCATCATAGTATACTCCATATATATATATATATATATATGTGTGTGTGTGTGTGTGTGTGCGTGCGTGCGTGCGTGCGTGTATATATATATATATATGTGTGTGTGTGTGTGTGTGTGTGTGTGTGTGTGTGTGTGTGTGCATGCGTGCGTACATGCATGCGTCGTGAGTGAATGTTCACACTCACAAACTTTCTCGTTGAGAGAGAAAGACAGATAGCAATACGAACTAAATGTGGACTTTACCTTTTCATTCTCCAGTTAACAATGCCGGAATACTCGCAGATGGCGTAATCGAAGCCATGCCAGTTGGTTTGTTTCGACAGGTTTTGGAGACAAACTACCTTGGGTTAGTTCGAACTATACAGGCAATTATCCCGAGTATGAAGGAAAGACGTTCTGGAAGAATCATCAATATCAGTAGCGACAGTGGCATCATTGGTATTATTTTTTCGTGTTTTTTTATTTTTACCTTTTGCACTATTCATTTCTAAACAAAACACTCAAAGAAAAGTTATTACTCTTACACATTATACATTTGGTCGTCCTTTCAATTCATTCTGATGAAAACAATTATGAATTATAATTATATAATTCAGTCACTTTTGACAATCGGTGTTCATTTGCAATTGTTTTTCGTGTAAATTTCACTATACATGTAAAAAGTGTTATAACCATTACGATGCTATACATGTTCCTTTCATGTGCATATTTTTACAGGGACACCATTCCTAGATGCTTACGTCGCCGCAAAGTTTGCCGTTGAAGGGCTATCGCAATGTCTGGCTGCTGTTTTAAGGAACTTTAACGTACAGTAAGTATTAAACGGTGTCACACACACTAAAATTTCAATAAACTTTACTAGTCATGCTGCTACCATTCTTTTATTGATTGGCACGTGTATTTCTGACATATTATATATACAAATATATTCATATATATATATATATATATATATATATATATATATATATATATATATATATATATATATATATATATATATGTATGTATACTAATTCAGTGTAAGATGTAAGTCATAAACTGAAGGGAAAGCGCTCAATACTGAGAAGTAGAGCTGTATTTACACAAAATACACAAGTTATGGTACGGAGCCGTTACTCAGAGTTTCACGCTTGAATACGATCTTCAGACGAAGATCTTGAATGCGATCTTCAGACGAAGATCTTCGTCTGAAGATCGCATTCAAGCGTGAAACTCTGAGTAACGGCTCCGTACCATAACTTGTGTATTTTGTGTGTCTATATATATAATATGTATGCATATAGTGTATCGTGCAGATAATACAGGTGCTGATGCAAACTAAAATTACTTATAATTTATTATCATGCAAATGAAACACTATAAAATTATCTAATGCATAGATGGAAAAGGTTTTTGTTTTTCCGGAAACACAGAGATTGCAATAGTATATCCTGTGGATACAATTCGGTGTGCCGATGCGCATAAAATAAAATACTTCCAGACTCACATCCCCTGCCGCATTAGTTATGACAGTCATGCTTTCTCGGACCAATATTTGAATATTTACTATTTCGGTAATTTCGTCTCCTTGCCTAAAAATATAAATATCAAATTCGCTTTTCAAATTGAGCTACTAGACAAATAGTCTTACCCTGGCTGTTATTGGTTGCGTGACGAGAAAACTAGACATTGATATATTGTGATCAGTTATGTGTAAACACAATCTCACTGCTCTGTCACAGAAGAGATTAATGGTCTTAGTGTTAAGGATAAGTTAGAATTTCTCTAACGATCTAATTTTAAGTTAATTATCCCCGATGACTTCATCGTTCAATCACATACAAGATATATTACATCATTGTTTAATAATAGAAATACGAACACACTCTTAAAGTAACATGTTGGACAGTAAAAGCCAGTAGCTATCAGAAAGGTGTTAGAATGAAAAACTAACCATCTTGTTCGGTGAGGTAACTGGTAAGACATAATTCCTTGTCTATTGAGCTATGTGTGTTCATGTGATCTGGTACAAGACTAAATTTATTGTAGTGTGTACCGTTAACTGAACATTCAGTGTGAAGTGCACCAAGTGTGACAATACAATTAATTCGTTTGTACTATAAGAAATGACTTTCACTAGTGGATATTAAAACAATATGTGAACGAGGTTAAGGGTACAGTTAGAAAAATAATGCTAACAAGTATTATATTTTTTGTTCAAGGAGTTGTACCTTAAGTCAGAGATAAGAATAGTTTCTGAAGCGTCTTGACCTTTGAGTATACCATCATGTTATAAATACAATGTGGTCATTCTGCAGTGTGAGCACCATCCAGTATGGTCCAGTACATACATCTATTTGGGAAAACTCCATTTCGACACCGGCTGAACCTCAAATGAGTCATTTAGACGACCTGACCCAAGAATTGTTTGCCAAGTACCGGGAAGCAATGAGAAAAATATACGTTGATCATGGGATAACACCTGAAGAGGCGGTGAAGATTATTGTCGATATCATCGAGGAGGAACAACCTAAATTGATGTACCAGCCTCAAGAATGGACCGTAAATTACATGTCGGTGAATATGACAGATACAACAGGAGAAGCTACCATGAAGGAAATAAGGAAGATATTTGACACCGAATAACATTCCCAATTTAGTTGTCATTAAAAAGTAATTATATATCATATAACAGTGTTGATATCATTCTTTCAAAATACTTAGTTATGTAAATTTAATCAACAGTATTTAATGAAATTTAACCATATCATCACGTATATGATATAATGTATGGGGTACAACTGACCCTGTATACTACTGAAGACACCAGGTAAATGAATAATATTTAACATATATTATTACACGCTTAGACTTACCCATACGCCGCTGATTACATTAATCATTACCTTACGATAATTCAACTATTATCCCTCAGCGGAAATGTTGTTTCCAGAAAGGTCAATCGTACACCCGTGAGGGGCGATAGAAATAGTTAATTTCGACCCGTCCTAGCTTCCGCCAGTCCATCTATCTGACACGTGATCACAACTCAGTATTAACCAAACTTTGCACAAATAACAGGTACACTTGTGTGACTTTATTTCTAGTCTAGAAACTGTTCTTGATCACACCCACTATTTTACGAAGCTTCTTAAGACGGCAAGAATAAGACAAGTCTGTGGGCTACTGTATTTCGCGAGCTTCACTATTATGACCTACCAGCTGCAGCAGCCATATTTGTCAACTCAAGAAGTTAGTCGACAAACACGATCGCGAGAACTCCATTCTCAAGTGTGCACATCCATATTTAGCTAGTTGATGTCCATTCACATCTGGACCAATGTTCAGGGAAGTAGGAATGCAAACTGTCTAGTAAGACATTTTTATCATTCATCGACATGGTCATTTAGCAAATTGCTAATAATCTTGGAAGATTTTGTGCATCTAGTGATATCATTTACATGTCACCTATGTTTATTAAAATAAATAACGCTTTCAAGTCAGTGACTTGTTTCATTTGTCAATTTAATGTCTTGTTTTATCTATATAGGTGATTTCCATTTTGTCATGAAATGGATCAAATAAGAGCACTTTATGTTAATTTCGATGTACAATATATACATGATAGATTACCAGCAATTAAGTAAGGTCATATTTTAGACACCAGTCAACAGGTGTTGGGAATTGTGTCTTAGAAGATTTGTTCCTGATAGACGAGCTAAATAGTAATGTTTAGAAACATTTAATTTGCTTTTGCAATTCTCTGGAATGTCTGAATAGCATGCGTTAATCAGTTGCAACTTACATGAGCAGTGCAACTGGTAAATCAACAATTTTTAATTTCTCGTAACCTCGAATCTGTTATCAATATATCTCTTACTCATGGATCATGTTCACATTATTTCCCATATTACATG
This sequence comes from Glandiceps talaboti, assembly GCF_964340395.1. Taxonomy (NCBI): domain Eukaryota; kingdom Metazoa; phylum Hemichordata; class Enteropneusta; family Spengelidae; genus Glandiceps; species Glandiceps talaboti. The sequence goes on along the minus strand of NC_135550.1, from coordinate 4,451,428 downwards.
CACCTCCTTAACCCTTTCAAGTAAAAAATCTCAAAACCTAATAAAGTCAATCATCCAAACGTTTAAAATGTACGAGTATTTGTACGAGTATTTATTATATATATATATACATGTATATATATATATATATATATATATATATATATATATATATATATATATATATATATATATATATATATATATATATATATATATAATTTAAACTTGATCACAGGAAGAAAGACACTGTGCTCAGTAAATACATATTATATTGATACATGTATGGACATAAAAATAATGATCTATAAATCTTGCCTCAAAGTGTCAAGCAGGGTTTGTGAGAGCATGGATACAATCGTGAGTTTGTAGCACGTACGTACCGAAGTGGGTTACCACGTGGATTATCTCAATAGGGCCATGGTTACAATAAGCCAAGACTGGCTGATTCAAGCGAGTTCAATCGAGAAAATTTTAATTCCATATTTTATATTCATACAATCAATCCAATCTTGTCTGTAGGATGGCAAAAATAAAATTTCTGCTACAAGAACCCAACTTAGCCAAGCCAGTTTTCAGTTGACCTACTAGGCTTTTGCCAAGGCATTAGCAGTATATCACGTGGTATGCAAGGGGCAATCTGATTGGTTGTAGTGTTTACGTACAAAACGAACAAATTAGCTATGCCATAAATAATATATAGTATATGAATGCAGCCACGGCCTGTGGGAGGCTCGTTAAGAACGTTGCCGTAAAACAGGCCGTGGTTTGCGACGATGTACGTAACCTTGTTTACATAATAGTTTGTGTACACACAGCCGTCAATGAAAACACACCTAAGTACTGTATTGTACAGACTACGTCAGTAGTAAGCAGCAGGTTACGCCTGATGATCATATATAAATACATGGAGTTTCATTCTTCTTTCGCCAAGTAGAGTGCTCAATCACATTGGAGAGCTATCGTATATAAAAATAAAAGAAGACGAGTCTGATATTACATTATGGATTTGCATTATTACACTACGGTCCGTAGTGTAAACCCCTGATGTAATATCAGACTCGTATTATTTCAATTATATATATATGCTTTATTGCCTTTGGCCACCGGCCCATAGCAAAGTAAGTGATACATATCAAATAAATGAATAAATTATCTGCCACTCAAAGGAAAAACTTAACTATTACAGATTCCTGACACAGCTTCCACAATATAAATGCTTGGTAGACAAATTTTGCCTGGTTAGATATAATTTTAACATCTCTACATGAAAAATGATTTACCAAAGACTGTTGATTTGGATGTTGAAATGCCCACTGTTGTAGTAATTTTCCCTATGACTTTCATAAAGTAAACATCCAAAAAGAAAATGAAAATTGTCATCTATAGAACAAGACTCGAACAGTTCACAAATCCTCTCTGTACAATCTGGGACAATGCCTTTCGATGTTTATTAATTTGAATATTAAGAAGATAGTTTTCTAGTGTGGGATATCTTTTGATTTGGCAAAATAAATATAAACCACCTGTAATTGAACATTCTCCCCACCATTCCTGTTGCCAGGAATCTTACACCTTAGTGATAGGGCAAGAATAAAGTTCTTTTCGTTTCCAACGCCTTGGTTTAATCAGACATGGCCAAAGTCATACGTGTTCAAAATACATCAAATGTGCGTTGCCCAGTTTATCGTACGACGTTCGTCCTTCCTTACCAAAAGAAAGTAGGAATGTAGATACAATTTATAAATGTAATAACAAAAATAGGGGTTCTTCCGATTTTTTGTCGACAGTCTTGGCTATGTTTTGGTTATCTTAACGCCTTAACGCATGATATCATGAAAATGTTGTGTACTTTACTTGCTTATGACAGGCTAATTTGCATACTTATTTACTAATTAAATTATGTATATTGTATTTTGTTGCTCAAAATGTCGTGAAACCGTCGTGGTGTAAATATTGATGATGCAATGACCAATACGTTGTGTTAAAATCTTGCAGAATATGTGATTAATCTGCATACTTGGTGATATTCATCAATTATGTAATATGTCACTGATGATAATTGAGAATTTCATCAACTTTGTAGGTGCTAATCATATCACGACATACATACACACACAAATATATATATATATATATATATATATATATATATATATATATATATATGTATATATATATATATATATATATATATATATATATATATATATATATATATATATATATATATATATATATATATATATATATATATATATATATAGTTAGCATGATCTGAAATATGACATGAGCATTTTGCATGATTAATCAAATGTGCTAATAATTCGATATATCATCCAGGTGGTTCACGATTTGAAAGTGCATTTTTAATAACATCATTCCAGTTTACACATTAGTTGTGTATGACGGTGGTGTTCCATGACTGCGAGCATCATTAATATGCATCTTACAATAGGAAAAGGCGCTGTCTGCTTTCCTTAACCCTTAAACCCTTAAATGCATTTGCAATTCGTTCAGTGTACAGATAAGAAGTGACGGCAAAGTAATGAAAAGGGTTTATATATCCTTACGGGGGAGGGGGTATTCTGTTTACACCTTGCTTTGTTTCTTTACGAATTACTAGTATATCGTCCGAATTTGTTACTTTATTGATTTACGACCACCGTCATTTAGAATCAAGTCAAGGAGAACAAAACACCACGACTCGAGTAACCGACCACTTGGTTTATTAGGACTGTTTTAACAGCACAATACAGTATTTCTTCGATTAATCAATAGTTGTAACAAGTTTAACCCAGGCCTTTGCATTTAAACCGGATAGCTATATAAGTATGCATTTATTTACATGTATCTAACGATTATCAAGAATTAGCTTGTTTTCTTTCAAATTCGTTGTTTTGATCTGGTTTTCACGTTGCTAATGAATACAGGTAGTGATACACGTTATATTATTCACCCCTGGAAACACCATGAATGATACAATTTACACCAAAGTGACATAGCTAGCTGAAGTAGGTAATGACCAGTTTTTCTGGCATGTCTATTGCTCATAGTTGCTTGGTGGGCGTGAGTTTACCCTTGAACAGTCTAGTTACCACAAATTTAGCGTGCGTTACAATCCGGCGATTTACGTATATTTATTCATGTGTTTGTTTTGCGATCGGTCAAGGAGTATACTTGAAAAGATAAATGCTATTTTTTGTTACCAAACTGTTCAGTAGTATACTCACAGCCCACTAGTGACTATACTGTCACCCTAGCCTGTTAACAACTACGTTCAAGTAATGAAATAATGCTCTTTTCTAGGTAATGTACCCCATAAATCTCACAAATTCCCCCCAAAAAACACGATGGGTCATTTAAAACCCGATGACCGGGTACAGACTCTACTCACTCCAAGTGGTACTACCCCGGACGATTATGGTCCATCGGGAGTGTTGGTACATTTGTTTATTTGAATAAACTTGAATTTTAAATGGCGTCGAAGGCAAAGACTAAGAAACTGCTGTAACAGAAGTTATGATATTGTGAGTAATTCAAAGTCCTAGATAGCGTAAGCGTGTTTGTGGTGTGAGTTTATCACAACGAATTCTAACTAAAGGACGTGGACGTGACATTTACCAATTCCGATATCTCATCATGCAGCAAGACCAACCAATTTCAATGTTTGCCAGAGATACGTATACGTATATGCGTGCTAAGTCAAGTTATCAGGAAGAAATGAACACACATTTTCGATGAATCAGTAGTTTGATTTTTGGGGGCTGAAATAAACACCATGGTTACAACTATTGCTGCTTTAAGGCAAATTCGGCTCCGATTACAATAAACTTAAAGCTTTCTGTGGTCAAGGGAGTATTATGGTGTACAAGGTGATAGTGTACAAGGAATTCACGCCTAGTGATTAATGATATACTTGGCAAACTTTCAAGTCATGTGAGGAAGTTTGAACGAAAAAGAATCGATTAAGCCTAGCATGTGATTATAAGTTGTTCTTAAGTGTTCGGGTTAGTCGCTTTTTTCTATCAGATCAAGGCAGTAAGTGTACACGGAGAAGCCTAATTGCAACACAACAGCAAGGTAGGTCTCATAGTGATTGTTATTTGTCTGTCTGTCTGTCTGTCTGTCTGTCTGTCTGTCTGTCTGTCTGTCTGTCTGTCTGTCTGTCCGTCCGTCCGTCCGTCCGTCCGTCCGTCCGTCCGTCTGTCTGTCTGGTGTGGAAGTGTTCGTGTGGCTGCCTTTTACCTCAGGTACTTTGTTGCGTATATGACGGATAGAAAGCATAATGACGCATTTCTGGGTAGCTAGCTAGATGGCTACATATAGGACACGTACACTGCGTGTATCATTTGGGTCGAAATCGAGACACAGTGTTAGCAGTCAAGTTAATATCGTTTATGATTATGTTTTTAATTACAATAACTATGATTAACTGCAATTAGAATGCTTTGATATGTTAGCTAAGGTCAATATAGATTTCACACATTAGTCACCAAACAAGAGGACGAACTATGTAAGTTGTTATAACACAGTTGTCAAGGACTGATCATAGATGTCATGTGATAAAGTACGACAATAATGAGACTTTCAGATACATGGATAAACAGGTAACCCTGTTACGGCGTATACCTTTTCATAACCCTGGTGCATAGCTGGGAAATATAAGCCTGTTGCATGGATGTATGTATACCACCTCATAAATGTCAAGTGATAAATAACCGTACGTGTTTGTGATTAATGATATACTTGGCAAACTTTCAAGTCGTGAGGAAGTTTGAACGAAAAAAGAATTGATTGAGCCTAGCATGTGATTATAGTCGCTTATAAGTGTTCGTTCGCTGTATACAGTGGCTTATTTTTCTATCAGATCAGGGCATTAAGTGGAAACAGGCTCGTTGCCCCCCGTCATTTTGCCCCATGGTCTTTTATTCCCCCGCCTGTTGCCCACCGGTCTTTTGCCCCCTGGTCATTTTGCCCTCCGGCCTTTTGCCCCCCTCACCTGAATCGAAAGTACTTTAGAAACTTTATTTTAGTAAATGACAATAGTTAATAGTTATCACATAATTCAAATGTTAGATATTATTCCGAATTAGAAATGATTTCATCGTTCTGTTTGTTCCAAGGCAATTTTATGTTTACGTGTTCGATACCATGGATACTTTACCGCAAATCGTGTAAAATACGTGTCATTACATGAAGGAAGTGATGTGTTCGCAAATAAAGAGCACAACAAAATTCAGTCTGCACCTTGTCCCTTGGCTAAAGGAAATGCCGTTGACGGTGATAAGTTTTACAAAGAAGCATGTAATAAATTCATGTGATAAATTACGACAATAATGAGACTTTCAGATACATGGATATACAGGGAACCTTGCACACCACTATAACAATCACATGCCAAGGACAGGTTTGTACACATAGCTGTACTAGCCCTATGGAGCCACAGTGGCTGTATCAGCTATGAAAAATATACCTGTAACAGCTCCTGCCAGCACACTAGGTGTAAGATCCTAGAGTTGACAGATGTGTAACTGTCTGAGATACAGCTGAGAGCAAAGTATCCAGGTAAAGAAAAAGAAATAGTTTTAAAACTCAATGAGTGAATTGATCAATATCACACAAAATAAGTCATATTGCACCACAAAAAATGATCATTCAATCGATCAATCATTCAACCAAATAATAAATCGATCGATCGATCAATCAATTACATGCTCGCTGCCCCTTGTGCTCATAGTTGAATAATACCCTGTAGCAGCTTTTTTGTTTACATCCGTTTAGCATTGCTCACTCAGCTGGTACATGACTGTACGACATACCTCTATTACGACAATGCTGACATAGCTCTTGTCCATGGGTGTTATAAAAACCTATGATGCATGCTGCACATCTTTGCTACATGGGTGATAGCATTATCAAATTACACATTTGTCATATCTAGGTATTTTACACAGTCTCCTTGGCTCCATAGGGCTGGTACAGCTACACCCCTGTCGTAGGTATATGATTGTTACAGGGGTGTGCACAGTTCCCTTGGTACTTGAAAAACATTGTATGATAGTGTGAGTGGCAATCGTGGAATTTCTGTAACAGGCTGTTTTTGGTTAAGTCAGGGGACAAAACATAGTTGATAACAACAATTGCCCGTTGAGTGTGTCTAAGTCATTCACTTTACCGTTTTTGTACACTATAGAAGTGTTATTTTGTGTCTACTTTTTATAAGATGTGTAATGGTTGAATATTAATATGTGTCGCAGGCAGTACAGTGTGCATTGAAAGTTGGCGATAACTGCGCTATAGTCTTTTGGGCAAGGTTCATGCACTATGAGTGTGTATGTTTTTGCACGACGTGTGTGTAAGAATCTGTATGCGGATAGACAAGAGGTATAAAATGTAACTACGCATACGTTTGCTCAGAACTACGTGCTAATTTCATTTTGAGACAACAAATAGCTTTTTCCACAGTGATTTTTGAAATACACTCCTCACTATGTCATGGAGGTAAAACCGTGGTTACTTGTATGCGTATTCGAGAAAAAGACAAATTTGAAACGAGCTAAACTCATTAACTGAATTGTGCAATCAGTAAAAGTAACTCAGAAATGTATTTTCACTAATTACAAAGTATAAGCAGTAAAGGCAAATGTACATACACGTACACGTGTAGCATGTAGATCCATTGGTATAGTAATTGTTTAATGTTTTTTTTTCTATTTTAAATATTTACCAACATGCTAGAAGGGACTTCTCTATCCTTCTCCTCTTCAGAATTTCAGTACGAAAGCCAAGTGATTCCTTTCAATTCAGTCGCGGAGAAAATGGCACCCGTGGTAAGGAAGGAAAGTGATCAAATACCATTAAAATCGCCCTACACTTCTACAGCATCGCATTGCATGGCATGACATGGCATAACATAACTAAACCGCAGACCACTATAGAGAATGACACGACACAACACAACACAACACAACACAACACAGCACAGCACAGCACAGCACAGCACAGCACAACACAACACAATACAATATAGCTTAACATAACATAACATAACATAACAAAGCTTAACGTAACATAAACCATAACACAAGACAAGACAACACAACACAACACAAGACAAGACAAGACAAGACAAGACAAGACAACACAACACAACACAACACAACACAACACAACATAATATAACAGCATAGCACATCATATCATATCATAGCACAACATAGAATGCCAGAATAGCATAGCATAGCATATCATAGCATAGCATTATAGAATCGCATAGCCCTCGCATCAATAGCTTATCGTAATTACATTCACATTGTCAAAGCTGATAAGACGGATTGAAAATTTCGCCAATAGCTTGGCCGATCACAGTGTACAGTCGAGTCCTTTCTACCATGACAACTAGTTTGACCTATTATTCAAATGAATCAGTGTGTAAATATAGACACATTACACAACTTGAGGCGGACGTATGTTAATTTACGTCTTATTTACACAAGGCCATGTTATGTAAATGTAACTCTTTGGGATACTGGATGATAACGACTTTAGTGGGCGTGTGGTTACAAGCTAGCTGTTGATGCAAGGGCGAGGGAGGTACGACCAGGTAACAATGTATCTCAACATAATATAAACAAGCTTACCCATTCAAACAAATTCAAACTTTTAATTTCTGGATGGCGCAAGAGATCATTGAGGTCATTAGATATCGTTCGTGTAATGAACATTATGTGATTAATGTCTATCAGTCGTTAAATTGAAAATCATCTGGTCATAATTGAGACTGGCATATTTGCCACTGTGATGAATCATTCGGTTTATATACTAGTGTAAAATGGCAGTATAATCTAAGTACGTCCTTAGCCAACACCTATGTAAAAACCTGTTGGCTCTATTAAACAAGTGCAATAGACATGCTGAAATCGTTAATTTTATCAAGCAACCATATCACATTTATAGTTATAGTTATTGTTATGATTTATCATATATGAATATACATGTATATGCACGTGCATACATACATACATACATACATACATACAGGCAGACAGACAGACAGACAGACACACACACACACACACACACACACACAAACAGACATATACATACATACATACATACATACATACATACATACATACATACATACATAAAGTGTCTATATAATAAAGTGTCTATATAATATATATTATTTACTGCTATTAGCTCTTCGTTTTCAGGAAGACAAAATTGGAGAATTGGTTAAAAAGATTAAGACTTCCTTAAGGAAAGACAATAAATTATGGCGTTCTGATTTTAAAAGTCTATATGAAGATTCGGTAAGTAGATGAATGATAACAAATGTATGACTCATAAGTTTTAACCAGCCCCCCCCCCTCCCCGACACAAACACTGATATACAACAATAGCCTGACTCCCAAAGGTCAAATATGGTCATTTATCTTTCAAATCAAAGGTATACATGCCGATACCTTAAAAAGGTCCATGACCTAATCCTATTTATCGTATTAGTGCTATATCGTCACTGTTATGTTTGTCAGATAACTGTTTTTCCAACGTAAATGTTGACGACCAAATTGGAACGTGGCTTTTAAAAATAATCCCATTTTACTACACATGTACATTTGACTTATTTATCTTTATATTATCATTACAGTTTGACAAAGCGGGTTACTCTAATCCCTATGACACCAAGAACTTGCTCATAGAGAGATTTGATGAGGTATGTGTTTGCATCAGCACACTTTTTTAATTTACAAAAGAACAATATCATTGCCTAAAATACATGATAACCAGCACAACCTATTCACTAAGTACGTTGTAGAAATTCAGAGGGCGTAACTTCCATATTCATACATAATTTGAATAGTTGATGAGATGTTGACATCCAATAGTAGATACGCAATGTTTGTTTCACATAACATATAACATGTTGGAAATTTTGATAATACATAAATAACGCGCATATTTTAAGTCTTTTGACCTTGGCATTCATAAAGATAGAGGCTAGATGATGATGACTTTTGACTTTTCACAAGAAAATTTATTCACTTTGATAGTTAAAAATAATTTACATAAGAATAAACAAAATGTCTGGAATGGAAACAAATGGTTGAAATGTCCAAAAATTGGGTTCAAGTCAGAACAAATTGACAACTGGGAAGAAAGGGTTCATGATCATTGTTGGCTTGGCGTTTCGTATGCGTATTTTAATGTACATCCAAGGAATCTTTCTTGTATATTCTGTCGGTTCTGTAAACTTCATTTTAATTACATGAAGACAAGTCTTCAAATACGTTGGTTCAAATAATGTCAAGGTGAATAATGAGAGATTTATTGTAATATGATTGTCAGCATATTGTGTGTTTCCAATGTACATCCAAGGATTCTTCTATATACAACCAATTATTTGACTTGAGCTGTAAGAAAGCAGAATGGTGAGTACGTGTGTCCCTGTCGACCATTAGGCTGACTGCAGTGACAGTTACGATTAGTTCCAGGTTGTAAGGCGAAGGGAAGGGAAGGGAACACAATCCGTGCCAAATTGCGTCCACCCCTTCTCAAACCCTGAACACTGCATGTGACATAAGCAGTAACACCCTTTTTGCTTTTTGTTTTGTTTCTTTTCAACAGTACATAGGTAATATGAGGGGGTGCCCTCTCTGGTGAAGTATGAAAAATGATATCGGCGAATACAAGTGTGTCGTCATGAATCGAAACGATTGCATTATTTATGCACCAATTAGCTTCAAAAGTGTTGATACTGGTGTGAATTTTGTGGTACACGTAATCATTTGAAATACGGTTTTTCACTCATGTTTTGAATAGTTTGTTTACGTCGATATTCGAAGCTTCGGTTTCTTCATTGATTACTCTCCTTCCCGAAATATGAATACTGGTTTTAGCTGTAGTGAGGATGTAGCTGTGAAAAGGTGGACCAAGAATGAACCATTTGTTTTGATTAAATTGTTGAGTCAGGGAAGGATGTTGAAGAGAAGGTTTTGTTTAAGGTACAGTCGAAACTGTATTGTTTGCTGACTTCTTTAATTTTATGTTTACCAATGTCCCACCAAGATTGAATAGAATTGAACGTGTTTTTTTTTCATTTCTCCATTGTTTCCACCAATGTTTAATAAGTTTGTTGTAGTCTTAGTCATCAAGTATTCTTGTATTGGGGCATCATGGGTTTTTTTTGCATACACTTTGGGGAGATGTTGAGTATAACAATACAATTGTCTGAGAAGTTGTTCGATGTACATGTAACTATGGACACATTATTTATTTTTGTTGTCAAGGCTTTGTTTATATAAAATGTGTCGATTAGAGATTTGTGTTTCCCCCGTTTCAAAGTGTAGTTGCCTTTGTTTTAGTGAATATGGACCATTTGAAGCAATGGTTTATTGACGAAAGCGAGAATGATGATTTAAGGTGGGTTTCGGTTTCTGAAGTTCGGTCTAAGTTTGGGTTCAGCGTGCAATTAAAGTCTCCACCCATTATGATTTTGTCGTTTTCAATGTAAGGAGTTTTTTAAGATGTGTGAAAAAGTATAAACGTTCCTCTCCGTCATTTGGAACGTAGACTTTGATAATGTGAAAAGTAGGATTATTGATGTTTATGTGTAAATGTAATAGGCGACCGTCGTCTATGTTAGGGTGCCATCATTATTTATGACCCGGGGGTCGGAGGGATCGGAGGGGAGTCACTCAAAAAATGGTAAGCTAGAAGGTTGGTCTACTCAAAAACTTAAGAGTGAAGGGAAGGGGGCTACTCAACACTTTTGCTAACATTGAAGTATAGAACACACCTATATATACACAATTATGCAAGTTAACAACAATCATATTTATTGACAGTGATTCTTCCGTGAGAATTTTTTCAGTGCATATCGCATATCACATATACACAGCCCTTATGAAAATGCATATACACATTCGACATATACATGTAGTTTCTGAAGCCAGTACAGTAGACCATAACAATCTGTAACAAATTGATCAAACCGATACTAGTACATTGAGTTCTGTTACATGAAACAATTAAATCATTAATTGATAAAGTAGTAAGGAATAACCTGGTTAAAGAAATAAACAGTTGAAGCCACACAGGAGGGCAAAGTCTGAACAAATAGGATCAACTCAAGTGAAAGTATACCAGATACTGGAATGATATGGTGACTTGGTGAGCTGAAAATCTCTGACAGGTTTCATTGCACAGATATTTATAACTAGTAAATGCTAATTATAAATATTAAATATATATTGAAAACAAAGAATATAGTAATATACAGATAACTTTTCATTGCACAGATACTAGTACATGGCGTTCTGTTACATGGAATTAATATATAAGTATGCTGTATTTGTCCATAAAAAAAATAATAAAATGTTTTTAAATGGTATGGCATGTAACTATACTTTGAGAATTTTTCTAGTGTTAGTTTTCTGAATTAAAATTTCAATTGTGATCAGGAGAGGGTATTGTTATCACCTTGACATGTTAACATGGAATTGAATTGAATCGAATTGAGATGTATTCCACCAAATACACATTCTTTGAAAGTAATACAAAATAGAATGCTGGTGGGGCCATAGAATAGTTCCCGAGGACCTAATCAAAGTCCTTGGACCCAACATTCAAGAAAATTAAGGCTAATTTTGGTACGAGATATAACGACAAAAATATATCTCCTGTGAATAGTGATGGAGATTAATATAGGTGGAAAATTTAATAAAAAATGTACAGTGTAGCAAATGAAATTCAAAGGGTCGGGAAGATGTTGTCTATGGGAAGCCGTTCAGGCCAAAAGTATTTTTTTATTTTTGCTATAGTATTTTATATTTTTTTATTTTATTTTTTACATTATTAAAAAAAATTTTTTTCAACTTTTGTTTTTTCCCAACTTTTTTTTTGGCCGAGTCTGCTGACAGGCGCCGGTGCAGAGCACGTCGTGCTCGTACCAGGCGCCTGTCACGAGTACGAGGCGTGACCTTTGACATCCATTACGACGTGTTTCGGCGACGAGTGTGAAGATACCATCATATTCATCTTCACGTTCAAAAGTTGACCTCTACGCTCAATGTGAATATGATGATAGCTTCACATGTTCATCATCAAATTCGAAGTCTCCCAAATGGGTACGAACACGCATTCGGCAAATCACATATCCTTCATTGACAGGTTGAAATCATGTGATTGTAATTAATTTTCATTAGACTTGCGTGGATTTGCATGCTCTCTTTTTATTTTTGCCAGAGTATCCAATTTGCACCATGAACTATTGTTGTCATGGACCATATTTTTTACAATCAATTGCATTGCCCCTCCCCTATCAAGGGAACTACATACATTGTGATAATTGTGGTCTTGACAACACTATTTTGACAATTTGTGTAAATTTCACCAGTGTAAGTGTTAAGTGTTAAGTAGGGTTTCAAAGATAGTGGCACTGCGGGAAATCAAAACAATCCATGACACTAAGTGGCCAAGTGATATCACCTTGTCACTTGATGTCACGGATTCAAAATACACCCATCCAGGCCGTATTTTATTACATTACTCATATATTTGTTTTATACACCCATATGATATATTGATATTTCATTTTCAAAGATATGGGAAAGGCATAAACATCCAAATTAGTTTTTTATATGACAATACTTTGATACTCTGGCAAAAATAAAAATAGAGCATGAAAATCCACGCAAATCAAGGGAGAGTAATTACAATCACATGATTTCAACATGTCAATTAAGGATATGTGATTTGCCGAACGCGTGTTCGTACCCGGGAAGACTTCAAATCTAAGGCTTACTGATGATGAACGTGTGAAGCTATCATCATATATTCACATTGAGCGTGGAGGTCAACTTTTGAAAGTGAAGATGAATATGAATATGATGATAGCTTCACACTCGTGTTTTGGCGTCAAATACACGTTCTTATTACCTTCGAAATTGATCGCTCAAACATTATATCAGATCTCAAAACTGTTAACTGACGTGTGATAGTATCTGTTTTTTCCAACAACCGCGACTTCAGCCGCGTACGATCCATGTGCAACGGGTAAAGGTATTTCCAATGGGTCAGTCAGGTACTTCTAGTACGAGCGCACATGTTGACGTCGACCTGCTGTATTACATACGTAGACGTGTTGTTCTCAACTTTTCATGTGTACTCAGAACACCGAGAGAATGTATACTACAATGTACGATGAAGTAAACTGAATCTTTACAACAACAACAACAACAACAACAACAATGATGATGATGATTATAACAAGGCGATAAAAGCTGGTTTAGGTTGATATGTATTTACAGCAGGTCGACGTCAACATGTGCGCTCGTACTAGAAGTAGTACCTGACTGACCCATTGGAAATACGCGTTCGCTTTTCCTCACGTTTTTGTTCCTAAAGCTGTTTTGCTCACGCTCACAGTATAGTGTACCATCTTATTTAATTCTGGTCAGTTTCACAATAATGAATGTAATTGTTATTGATGCAACAAACTTTAGTTGTTTTAGATTAACTACCTTTACCCTTTGCACATGGATCGTGTCCTACGTACTACATAATGTAGTACATCATACATGCGGTCGATAACCTTAACGTGACGGTGTACACATGTGTGTACGCGGCTGAAGTCGCGGTTGTTGGAAATAACAGATACTATCACACGTAAATTAACAGTTTTGAGATCTGATATAATGTTTGAGCGACCAATTTCGAAGGTAATGAGAAGGTGTATTTGACGCCGAAACACGTCGTAATGGATGTCGAAGGACATGCCTGTCACGAGCACGACGTACTTGTGACAGGCGCTGGTCAGCAGACTCGGCCAAAAAAAAAAAAATTCAACTTTTTTTAGAATAAAATAAAAAACTTAATTTAACAAAAAATATATTTTGACTTTCAATTATATATAATCCTTAAAAAAATTCTGGTTTGACGAAAAGTAAAACAATATTCTCAAATAAATGAAAACTTATTTCAATTAAAATAATGTGAACATGGAATAAAAGTACATAAACTGTTAAAGTTAGATTGTAAGTACGAAAAATATAAAATACTACAGCTAAAATAAAAAAATACTTTTGGCCTGAACGGCTTCCCATAGTTGTCATACCTTCAAAAATACTGTTTTAGTTTCGCCTTAAGTATCTGTCTATTGTTGGTTACAGCTTATTACTAAGTTGTGAGCACATAATTCCAAGTTTGGATAGCTGCATATTGACAATTCTGTTGGCTAATTGATGTTTACTTTAGGAATCGGAATGTTATCATTGATTTTAGCTCTGGTTGGATAGCTATGGGACAGTTGGTTTATAGTAATGTAATGGTCTAGAGTGTGTCTATATTGCGATCGTGTTGTAGGTCAAAGATGAACATACAAGTTTGAAGTTTACAAAGTTTATGGATGTCAAGGATATTGAGTTGATTAAACAAGGGGTAGAATGGGCTTGGTAGTCAGAGAACGTTATAAGCCAAACAATTTTTTTTTGTAGACGCAAAAGTGGAAAAGCTGAAAGAGAAATGTAGCCAGCTCAGGAAAAGAAGAAAAAAAAATTATATCACCACAAAAATCAGTGACTCAAGTGATCAATATCACACACAAAATAGTTTTATTTTACAAAATTAATCGTTCAATCATTCAACCAAATAATAAATCAACCAATAAATCGATCGATCGATCGATCGATCACATACTCGCTGCTCCAGGTGGGTTGACTTGGGTTGACCTTTGAGTTTTACAAGAACTATTTGAATACGTGTTTTCTGTTGACTGGAGAGGAGTGAGGATCGGTAAATATTTTGAAATGACTTCGCAAGAAGTTTAGTATCTTGGCAGTATTCTTGGCATCTTCAATAACTTTTTGGGTCCTTCTATTTCCTCAAGAAATTCTAAAAGGCGGTTGGTCTTATTAGTTTGTTTTCAGATATTTCTGATATGGCTGACAGCTCTGATGCTACTGATGATTCATTGTCTTGATCTGAATTGCGGCTTAGGACATCAAGTGAATTGTTGTGTGTGTACTTCAATGTCTTCCATCCATGTTTGTGATTATAGAATCAAAAAGGTCTTGCGACGAGCCTAGCTTCGAAATGGCGTCTCTGAGATAACTAGGGAGAGAGTTGGGGCTGAGGAGGAGGAAGAAGATGAAGGATAGTCAAAGGAGACTTTAGGGATGAAAGAGAGTGGTGGGGGCAGGAGAGGTTCTCACCCTCTCTTCATCGTTGTTATCTTTGAGGTCATGGATATTGTACGTTTATTCGTCTGATTGTGTTGTACCGTTTGTAACAATGTCTTCATTTCAGCTTACATTGATTTCGTTGTGGTTTCGTTGATTTGTGACCATGTCCTCTGTCATCAATGGGCCAGTGGGTTGTCTAACTTGTTGTGTGTTGGTTGTGATATTGCGATGTGGTGTAGCATTTGTTTGTATTTCAGAATTTACAGATATAACATTCACTTACATCACCATTTGGTTAAGTATTTCAGTGACACATTACATTGCTTCATCTGTGTCATTGGTATTGCATATTTATGGTTATTTCTCGTTGATTCGTTTGTTTCCCCTGGCATTGTTTCAGCGTCTATTGTTTCATTGACAAGTTGCAGACCAGCTTTTACGGCCGGGGGTGGACCGGTGACTTTTTGTTCGTGTTGTACTTAAAAATACTGACCCCCTGCAATTCGTCCACAAAACACCCCCCCCCCCCTCAATAAAAAAAACCATACTGAACATGTATAAAGCTCTTTAGGCAGGAACCCTATGAGAAGTATGATTGTCTATTTACTGACATACAAACTATTCATGGTCTAGTAACCATAGAATATCTCTCTGATTGAGTGAACTATTACCATAGATTAATTCAGCTAATTATCAAGTACGAATTAGAAATGGGGTTAATATAAATGTAAACCTTTGTCATCAATATCTGTCAATGCATGTACACACATCGAGTTTGCACTCTTAAAGGCACTTGTTTGTCATGTTCATAAATTGTTCATTTTAATTGTGATACTGACTCAAACCTTCCCTCCCTTCAAATGCTAATTTTATATTTTTAACAAAAATGTTTCTCAACAGGTTTTAAGTAATGAAATGTGATAGATGTCACTGATTTCAAAATAGAAATTGCCATAAAAAAGTGTTCTGTACTACAGCTGTTTCAGAACTAGATTACTAATTCAGCTCACGTACTACTAGCTATGTTGTCCTGTATAATGATGACAACATGATAGCCTTGAAAATAAATACATTTTAATACCATTACGACCAAGGAAGTGTAATATTGTGACCTGTTGACAAAATTTTACTCGTAGTATACAGTCACTCAATGATGCATACTCGATTTAACATATTCCCGGGAGATGTAAAATCTCATTTCCATCATGACTTTGCACTGTGACCGTATTGTAGAAGTCCTAGCTCTTTACTAGATCATCATCAAACAAGTCTTTTTTCTTTCTTTTTTTTTAACTTTGTCTATCCTGTGTAATATTGTGCTCACCTGGAATATATTTCATTCTCGGTAGTTTATGGTGTAAAACAATAGCACGACAAAGGTGGGTTTCACATCTAACCTGGCAACATTTTTTTTAACTTGATGATGGTATCAGAGAATAAGTGAAGCATAAATACAGAAAGGCTATGTTTGATAAGAAGACATGTACATATAGTTCATAGGATAGCTATGCCAAGTAACTGTTCAGTACTTTGTACATGTATGATAAATCAAAACATTAGGGAGCGAGATTAATAGTTAAAAAACTAATTCTTTTAGTAAGGCCTCAGACCCCTTCCCCCATCCCCTTCTAACTTAATTGGTCAATATTGAACATTGCACACAAGTACAGCACAATCAATTTCAAATCAGTATGTAGCACCATGTAGTGCTATGAATACAAAGTCAGTGTGTAGTGTGTATTGGCACTAATGTATTTTAAAATAAAATAAAAATTAATACCAAGGAAATGTAATGTTATGAGCTGCTGACAACATTTGACTCATAGTATACAGTCACTCAGTGATGGATACTCAGTTTAACATATTCCAGGAAGATGTAAAATCTAATTTTCCTCATAACTTTGCACTGTATCTGTACTATAGAAGTCCTTGCTACAGTAAGTAGCCATTTACTTGATCATCATCAAACAAGTCTGTGTTTATAACTTTTGTCACAATCGCCCGTCTATTCCCCAGCCGATCAGACCATCGGCCATAGACAGAGCTGTGCAAATTTACCTTGGGTTCCCGCTGCTGAGTTATATTGGAGCGCGTCCTCGCCGTGGGGTTAACGTCCCACAGGATGCGAATAAAACGATAACTCAATCGCCTACAATTCAACACATCAGCCGTACTTTATTCTCCACCATCAACGCACTACAGTTCACAGGTTTGCAATACCAGACCTTACATGATACTACGGTCTGCATACTACAACTAATTAACCGGACCTTACAACACACCGATCCGCACTACTCGACGGTCCACGCTTAACTCTCCATAAAACTACAAACCACATGTAAACCTGGGTATTTCCCGCCCAAACTGGCTACAATGTTACTAACTGTCCGGAGGTGACGTAGTCCTTCCGGATTGGTCCAGAAATAGTGAAAATGACCCAGCTCTACAAAGTAAAAGTACTAGCTGTCCCAATAACACAATTTGGGTCTAACAAACAGTAAATAGCAATTAATATGGTAACCAATAAACTACTAAACAAATCTTACGAGGTGGCGGTTCGTACCGTCACACTTTGTTTATCAGTCACTCACATACTACATTCTCCGAGAATCCTGAGTAATATTGTGTTCACCTTGGAATATTCATTCTTGGTAGTTTATGATGTAAAACAATAGCAAGACAAAAAAGGGGTGTCACATGTAACCTGGTAACATGTATTAAACTTGGTGTTGGTATCAGAGAATAAGTGAAACACAAACACAGAAAGGTTATTTTTGATAAGAAGACATGCAGTTCAATCAACACATTAGGGGCGAGATCAATAGTTAAAACACTAAATTCTTTTAGTAATTAGATAATAAGGTATTGTGATCCCAATAAGTCATCCATCATGGAAATTGTTTCTGGAGAGAGAATTAGAAAAGGTTGGTGGTATTGAATTACTGCTGAGATGTAACTTTAATATTAAAACGTTACCAATGAAGTTTTCAGGCTTCTTTAGAAATATGTTACATGTATGTTCAGAAACCAAAAATCCAATCAACGAAAATATTATAGTAGAACAAATAATTTGGAATAACCATGATATCGATATCTTAATTGCTGGAAAATCAATTTTTACAGGCTGGAATGATTTATGTTGGACAACTTTTCCAGGGAAATAGGCAGTTGTTGTCATGAGAGGAAATAAGAGAAATGGGAGTACCACAGTCATCAATTCTAGAATGGTATGGTGTTCTCAAAGCAATTCCAAAATTATGGAGGGTGAATAATGATGCAACAATGATTGCTGAGTTTAAAATACGTGAGACACAAATTTTGTTCACGTTTGGTACGGTATCAACCTAAATTAAAAATTGTTATACTAGGAATGCCAATACATGGATCGCAGAACATTATTTCATTCCTCCCAGATCAGAAATGTATTTTACATCATTATTTGAACATTTTGACTGTTGGGATCCAATTTATCAGATGCCTTGCATGTTAACAATTGATAATAAGTACTGCACAACATATTAACTAATATAACATTATCAAAATTCAATAAAAAGGAAGAAACTTTAATTCATTTTATGATTGTGAATTTGTTATGGAGTTTTGGAATGGATTTATGTCTTATAGGGAAGGAAAGCAGGATTTATTAATATTCCAAATGCAAGACAAATCATCCTTGTTGATGAACAACTGTCATTATTATTGAATTTTGTTTAGTCTTGTTGCTAAGCGTTATATTCATATTTCAAAACAAAAAACAGATTTGATGGCATGTAAAAAAATACCTGGAAAATATTCAGAGTGTAGAGTTTCATATCGTGGTTAGGAAAGGTAAATTAAATGCACATATATTAAGAAATGGGGACACGGCAACTTAAACAAATTTCCAAATACAAAATGTAACAAATTTCCATCCATGAAAACAGTTGTATTTTTGTAATAACCCAATAATTGTTTTAATGGTTGTATTGGCCAGGGTTCTAGAACAAATGCCCCCCCGGACAAACGCCCCCGTAGTAAAATCTTCACCCCACACTAAAAGAATTTAGTTTTTTATCTCACCACTAAATCAATTTGGGATTTCTAACGGAGATGATCGTAGGGAATGAATGAATGAATGAAATTTATTTATTTAACCAGATAACAAAAATGAGCTACACTTTCAAAGAAACACATGATACAAATATACAAAATGGATACAAAAGAAATAGACAATTGTTATCTGATGTGGACCATGGAAATAGTTCGGCGGAACTAGTCTTGTCCATGGCCCGTACATTTCTCTACATTTCAAATCGATAATGGGACGCAGAAGAAAAGTGAATCAAAAGTACACACACACACACACACACACACACACAAATATGCACACACCTCTATATACATAACTCAATAATGTAAAGTGTTCAAAATTGAAACAAATGTACTCAATCGCATAAACATACTCACAGCAATATATACACATGTATGTATACACATAACTAAATAATGAAAAGTGCTTATAATAGAAGGACAGTAAAGATGAAGTGAGAAGCAATGAAAATGCCAAAGAGAAATGATACGTAACAATGCAAGGGTTGGAATTTGTAAGTCACGGAGTACTTAAAAATATAGTTTCTTATAGTTCCATCTTGAATTTAATATTGTAAGGCGTAAGTACAAAAATGGATAGGAACGTAACTAGACTAATTATATACATGGACATTTAGTATCCAATATCTAGACACATGTTAGGTCAGGTACTTTCAGTCACAGTGTTTGTCATATTTTTCAAAGTGTGTCTCACCCTAGATTGGTTATGTTTTGTGTGCAACTCAACATGCTCTGGTCGATGGAGGCACAGATGTTAGAGTCTAGTCCGTCCCATAAATTTTAAATTCTTCATTTCTTATATGTTATGTGTACAGCTACACATGCAAGTTTTTATACCATATGATGACACAATGCAACTCATTGGTGTGCAATATTGAGAAGTCACTTCGAACAAATAACTGTTTCTTATGGTGGCCATAGTGCCGTGTTGCGACGCCATGTCACATGCATGGGATGTATCAAGAGACAAAGAGTTTATGTTATATTTGAATGTACATCTATAGCTTTATTGTTTATGGTTTATATTATGCACATACATTTGTTGTTCGCGAACCACTCCTTGACAAAATAAGACCGGACTAATCGTACCTAACACTCCTAAACATACTTTTTTCTCTTTCTGCGTATGCTGACGACGTGGAAACTATGATAACAAAAAACGAAGACTTCACAAAACTAAAGAATTGTCTCAACGTATACGAAAAGGCGTCGAACGCGAAAGTAAACTTCGAAAAGAAAAAGGGATTTTAGGTAGGAAGTTGGCGCGATCGGACTAATCACCCTCTGGGAATAAAATGGAATGTAGACGGCTTAAAAACTTCTAGAATTATACATATTACCTAGGCAACAATGACGCTTACCACAGAAAAACGTGACCGATCTAGTTAATATTTCCAAAAACAAAATAAAATATTGGTCAACCTTCGCGCCCTGCATGTAATATAGAGGACGCCTACTAGTCGTAAACCAACTAGTCGCTTCAAAATTGCTCCGGATCCACAAATTCGCATGCATTACCCCAACTAAATATGATATTACATTTCTTCAATCGTTATTCCTCCAATTCGTTTGGCAAGGTCGTCACTGGGTACCAGCAGAAACCTTATACCTCACCTCTGATTAAAGGTGGACAATGCCTAAACAACATTGAAACTCGTCTGTCAGCACTCCATTTAAGTCACTTTTAACGTTATTTATACAACGATTATCCACACCCAACCTTCCACTTTATGGACTACTTCCCGGTAAAAAAAGTTGCAAATCTACGGTACGCGGCCAACAGTTACTCTTGACAACTAATGCTGATGCACGTAAGACACGCATTCCAGACTACTACCGCGGAATCTTACGCACCTGGCTCTCGACCGAAAAAATACACAAAGGAGGGCCAACAACCCTGTCAGACATTCTTAAAGAACCACTGTTCAAAAATTTCTTTAATACTACATACTATCCGATCGTGCCCTTTGTAGACGCAGGTATTACAACCATCGCCGACCTTATTGACACTAGCACTGACAACAAACGCTGGCTGAATACAACAGATATTCAACACAGAGTAAAAATACACTCCAATCGTATCTTCACCCTCTCCCTGGAAGTTCCACACCGCGCAATTCCAACAAATATAAAAACAACCATCGCCGATTTCTTCAGTAGCAACCTCCCCAACGACTCCCTGGAAACAACCTATTCATTCGAACTACATCATTCAATAGAACTAAACCTAACGCTTTACAAAATAGAGAGAAAAGCTATCTACAAATATCTCGTATCCGTACTACATGAAAACAAACTACCTACCAAACTCGATACAGTTTAGAGAGACATACTGAGTCTGCCAACATCGATAAAACCAAACTTTAAAGCATGTTTCCATCCAAACTATTCAGTCTGTGGCAATGTAGACTCATTGCTGCATACATTCCTATAATGCCCACACATCCAACAACTGCTCGTCTTCGTAACCAGGATATCAAGACAGCTTTCTACCGATAATCGCAAAATCCCAGGACATTGGTTCCTAATCAACCCACCAAGTCAGAGTAGAACATTTCCAGACAAACGAACGCTTCACCTGTTCACATATATTACATCTACAGCAAAGATGTCAATCCACCTAGCAAGAGGAAATAAAACGAAAGACGCGACACCAATAGACCCCATGGAAATCTTCAAAACATGCTATCGTTTGAATATGAACACTACCGACAAGAACATAACATAGAACTGTTTTAATCAACATGTGCTATCAACAACGCAATATGCAATGCCCGAATCAAAACAGTCTCCATCCACACTTGCCTTCTCCGACCACTCTCTTGTAAAAGTGACAATATCACAGAAGCAAATAAACAAACGAACCCACTCTGGTGTCTCAATACCGTAATCTTAACACATGAACAATACCGTGAAATCATTACACACTTCTGGGTGAACTTGAAAAAGGAAAAGGTCAACTATAAGGATATACTCACCTGGTGGGAAATTGGAAAACTGAAAATAAAACTGCTGACTCAACAATATTGCATATCAAAACGCACTGTACATAAACAGAAAATAGCTCAGCTGGAATGTGATACACAACACCTTGAACAAAGATTGCATAATGACAATAGCCTAATCAATGAATATAATGAAAAGAAAAAAGTGCTGATTGAACTTGTCAAATTTTACGAAAGACGAGGAGCAGCTGTCTGGGCCCGACATACGATTCTCAATGACAGTCAAGTTTCCGACAAATTCATGTTTGCCCTTGACCGAGAAAGAGGAATAACTAGACCAATTAATTGTACACCTCAAACGTAACGACAATACTGAAGATCCGTGAAATTATTTACAATTTCTACCAGGAACTATATACAGTACAGTTTTCGCCTAAGCTCTCGCCTCAATTCGCGTTCGCATCGCTTCAGCTTCGCTTTCGCTTCGCCTCAATCTCAAGTTTACGGGAGTTCGCTTCAATTAAACATCGCTTTCACTTCGCTTCCTTTTCGCGTTGAGTTCGCATTCGCATCGCACCCCATTCGCATCGCGTCAACTTTGTTTCTGAATCGCATTGTGTGGAACATGCGCTATTATACCCACATATTTGCATGATAAAGGATTTGAAACGAAAAGTATAGATCATTACGGCTACTAAAATTATGCGGGGGTTGTACTTTACTTTTCTGTCTACGGCACGATAACCCTTTTGGTTAAATTTGCGTTAATAAATCAGGGCATGCCTTTTGAGGCGAGCGATCGCTCCGCTCGCCTACCGCTCGCGCAAATTAAAATCCACGAGAGCGATTTTCCACTCGCGTGGGCCTCAAACAACCTGTACAACAGCCTGATGTTATTTTATATCATTTTTCAATATGTGGTTACCATAAAAATCAACGTTTATTCGGTAAAATTAAGTGGTGGGAGCGTGGAACACTTCCGTGTTCATAATCGTCGATCTCCAGCTGAAGTCAGCGCTGTCATTCATGACCTATTTATGTATCTGAAATTTGCATTGTACTACCCTTATATGGGAAAAATAGTGACGTATTCGAAGCGGGACATGCATGATGTCATGGCATATCATGAATATTGATCAGCTCAGTATACAGGGAGATTTCAACTTTCGCATCATTGCAAATTGCGCAATTACGATTGATACGATGACTATTTGTAGTTCTCGTTTTCAGCAATCCATCGATGAGTTTAGTTTTAAATTCCGATCGGCCTAGTTTTGTTAGAACGGGGTTTTGGAGACCATCATACGTGAATGTCTCCTCCGGAACATGAACAACAACTGCGATTTATAGTTGCTACACAAAGTACATGCCCAGAGTTCCGACAATAGCTTGGCGATGTTTTGGAGTTTTGAAAGAATGACAATAAAATATTACACGATTGATTATTTTACAAAATAAAAATAAAACTAATCTGTCGATATTTCTCGTGCAGTTTTCAGAGAAATTCCCGGGCTTTTATTATGATCTCCAACACGCAGTTTCATTGTTTTTGTCCGATGATCTATTCAACTGCCGACCACGTCTGTTTTATTTCCATGACTTTATCGACTGCTGTAACATATAAAATATTTGCTCGAATTTTCGCCTTGTCGTGATTTCTAAAACAAAGTAGGTCTGCTGCTCAGACGTGATAGGATCTCGCTACTTTAGTAGGCGACACCGGTCGTCCGTGTGTAGGTACTAGGTGGGGTTACGTGTGTTATTGTCTCGGATCGAGTGAATGGTTACAAATTAGTCAAATTAGCAAGCAATTTAACGTCGCATTGCAACTTTAATACAGATGACAGCATTACGGTCGTTTCGATAAATTTTCAATTTGGTACGTAGTTTGGCGTTTCGCTACATACTGTTGGACACGGTTTCACTACATTATTCGCCCATTATATATTGCGGTGTTCGTGACCTATGAGGAACGTAGGACATCGTAGTGTACCGGGTTTTCTGCAAAGAGGACTTGTGTTTATCACCACTTTATTTTTGCTCACCACTGTGCAATTGCTTTTTCTACATTTGTTAACATGTGTATGTTAGTGGTTTGTACGAAGGGATCGTCCCGTTTGTAAAATCGATTTGACTGGTCATTCCATTTAGAATTGTTGTGACAGTTGTGGCCGTGTTCACGGCACCGGCCGACCAACCCTAGCGGGGACGATTTGGTAATGGGGACAATATAACGCACCGCCCCCTAATAAATCCATGCATAGAACCTATCTCAGAATTTTGAGTTTTAGGTTTGTACAATGTGCGTAACAGACAGAATTCACGACGTACAGCAGTGAAAACAGATATGCAAATACTGTCACATCTTTCACAGTGTCGCTTCACCTTCATTGTTGTTTGACGTGAAGCGACCTTCATTGTTTTTTGATGCGATGCGAACATGAAGCGAAAGCGAAGCGAAGTGACTGCGATGCGAATGCCGTCATGAAGCGATTCCAAGTTACGAAGCGAATTGATTGAAGCGATAATGAGGCGATGCGACTGCGAAGGCGAAGCGAAGCGAACGCGAAAAATGCGACAGCTTAGGCGAAAACTGTACTGTACACCCGAACCAGTCCACCTAACATCACAAAACACAATTCACAATAATTTACCACAAATAAATGAAGAAGATCGCGAATATCTGGATAGCGAAATAACTTTGCAGAATTCACTCATGCAGTCACTTTCCTCTCAAAAGATCATTCCTCAGGAACAGATGGATTACCAAACAAATTCTACAAAACATTCTGGTCGCTAATAGGCAAAGACTTGCACTCTGTACTCACCCAATCACTCAAAAACGGTCAACTGCCACTTTCTTGCCGTAGAGCCATTATTAGTTTGCATCCAAAAAAGGGGACAATACCAGAGTTAAAAACACGAGACCCATAAGCCTGTTATGCAGTGATTATACCAGATTTAAACTGAATGCCTTCCGTAAGGGTATAGTCCTGCAATTTCATGGTTAATGCAAGAAATTTAGCTCTATATCTGTGATTCGTCAAGTCCTAATGAAAGGTAGTTTTCAAAAATGTTGTTGAAATGCCCGCCTCCTATTCTCAGCACAGGAAAGCTTGCCATCCTCGACTTCACTCAGCTTTTGTGATCCCCTACATACCCGGGATATGGCATGTGCGTGTTGAACTTCCTTCTGTCCCACCACGAGTTTACAAGTCGGTCTGTCTACTCGTTGCATGAGACTATTTCACATTCCTTTAATCACTACAGGAAAATTGTCAAGATTTTGTTGAGTGGCGCGCCCTCAATGTACACTAATTATATAGAGGTCAATGTATAGGTCACCATTATTGATACATTGTCGCGAAATATTCTTCGTAGGCTAGGCGAGGCTTGGTCTATTTTCCATATTTTGACCACACACATTTGGGTATCAATTATAGATTATGGCACTTGATAAATATGTGAGTGTATTTATATCCTGAGATACAGAGCTAGATAAATGATTATGTACAAGCCTTGCAACAAACAGCGGTAGTTTGTTATCGAGAGAAATCAGAAAAGAACACGGTAAAAAGGAGACGGTTCAAGGTCAATATAATACTTCAAACTTCTAATCGAAAATCTAAAAAGACGCGATTTCTCTTTATTCATCTGCGCATTAGTGTGTGAAATTTGAAAATGATATGTCCATATTTGACGCGAAAGCCGTAAAGGGACTTCTGACTTCCGACTTCCGACTTCCGACTTCTGACTTCTGACTTCCGACTTCCGACTTCTGACTCCCACTTCTGACTTCTGTCTTCTGACTTCCTACTTCTGATAAGTCAGAAGTCGGAATTCGGCAGTCAGAAGTCAGAAGTCAGAAGTCCGATGTCAGAAGTCAGAAGTCAGAAGTCGGAAGTCAGAAGTCAGAAGTCAGAAGTCCCTTTATGGCTTTTGTACTTAAATACCCTGCCTCGGTCTTCTTTTTTCTTGGGTTTGTCCAGCCAATGCAGAGTGCAGATCCAAGGGAAACACAAAATAAAGTTGGCACGAAACCCCTGAAAACAGAGTCTTTCTCAGTGTAGAGCAGCTTACCGTAGCTTCATGGTTTACCTTACATCGACGTTGGTGGTGCACTTTCGACACGAAGCGCATGTGCAACCAGACGATCGATCGATTAATTACTCAAATTGGTCATTAATATTCATCGGATTATTACCAAAACCTAATCAGTTCTTGCCATTACCCTACGAAACATGTCTGTCAAATTTTGTTCGAATTGATGCAGCCGTTTGTTCGAAAATGGTGACACTGTACACACACACACACACACACACACACACACACACACACACACACACACACACACACACACACAAACAAACAAACAAACAAACCACAGACTTGTCAAGCCCTCTTATATCTCCTTCCTTACGGAAAAAATTCTTGTAAAAACACTCTCACTCCGACTCCGTTCAGTCATCTCAACAATCATACACAAAGACCAAACTTGTGGCATTCCAGGCCGACTGATCTTTGACAACATTCATTTACTTCGAGACAGCATTTCTCTTGCCAACGAAAACAATACCTCGCTTGGAATCCTCGCCCTTGATCAGGAAAAGGCACTCGATAGCATCCACCATGGTTACCTGCAAAAAACACTTGAATTATTCGGATTTGGACCTCATTTCACAAATTTCATCAAAGTCATATATACAGACATTCAATTTCTCATTCGCATCAACAGTACACTAACAGCCCCTTTAAACATTAAACGGGGAATTAGACAAGGATGCTCTCTCTCTCTGGACAACTCTACATAATTGCCCTCGAACCACTCCTACACAAAATAAGAAACGCAAGCGGTATCATAGGACTATCAATACCCGGCATCCCAAATCACACTTCATATCTGTCAGCCTACGCCGATGACGTTGAAATCTTGCAAACCAAAGATGAAGACTTCCATAGATTAAAAACCTGCCTCTCCGAATACGAAAAGGCCTCTAATGCCAAAGTAAACTATGAAAAATCTGAAGGACTGTGGGTAGGGAACTGGCGCCAATGAATTGATAACCCACTTGGAACAAAGTGGAACCCAAATGGACTTAAACTTCTAGGTGTATACCTAGGAAATAGTGAACAATATAATCGAAAGAACTGGACCGATTTAATCAACATCAGAGAAAGTAAAATTAAGAAATGGTCGGTGTGAAATGCCCCATGTATGTCATATCAGAAAAGAGTACTCATCGTAAACCAGATAATCTCATCCAAACTTCTCCACAGACTTAACTACACCACTCCAAGTAAAGACACTGTTTCATATATTCAAACTCAATTCTTACGCTTTGTCTGGCAAGGTCGTCACTGGATTCCGATCGAAACAATGTGTTTACCACTTTCCAAGGGCGGACACGGACACATCCAACGATACCTCTACCACGATCATCTTCACCCATGCTTTTCATTCATGGACTACTTCCTCAACAAAGTTGGCAACCTACACTACAAAAAGCAACTATTCCTCACGACCGGCGTAACTCCTAACAAAACATGTATACCAAAATTCTATATCACATTGCTACACTTTTGGAACTCAATACACAAGATCCGAAAAGGAGAACCAGAAACCTTTCCAGATATTCTAAAAGAGCCGCTGTTCTATAACCCACTTATTCTACACCCATTACGTTCGCCGCCATTCTCATTGACCCACTTCATAGACGCAGGCATTACAACAATAAAAGACCTCATCAATATAGAAGAAAAACATTGACTAACCTCAAATGACCTCAAGGATACTGAAAACATTAGAACCGAACGCATCCTAAATCTCACAATCCAAACTGTTCAACTGGCAATACCAATCAAACTGAAAACAATAATTCACAACCACTTGGAAGACTCCCTACATGTAAATGTTGTAAATACACAGTATTCATTTGAACTCCATCATTCACTGGAACTCAACCTGGCACTGTATAAACTAAAAAAAGGTGCTATTTATAAATACCTGATCTTGGCACAACACGCTTTAAAACTACCAACCAGATTAGAACCGTATGGAGAGATATCCCCAGTCTACCAGATTCCATAAAATCCAATTTCAAAGTTTGCTATTACCCACCAACAATACAAAGAGAAGGAGACCTACAATGGCGTATCATGCACGGTGCATACACAACTGGCACATTCCTACACAATGCGGGCTTTCGACCAGACTCAAACTGTCCACTTTGTGAAGAACAAGATTCCCTATCTCACATCTTCCTGGATTGCTTACATATTCAACAACTTCTGGATCTTATAACTACAATCTCATCACATCTTACCAACGTAAATCAAACTATACCAGCGTCATATGGTTCTTCATAAACCCACCGAAGAAAAACAGCACCTTTATCAGCAAAAATGTCCTCCTTCTGTTCGTTATATCACATCTACTGCGAAGCTATCGATCCATCTTGCCAGAAGAAATAAAACCAACGGCGTAACACCCATCGACCCACTGGAAATATTCCAAACACGAATTCGCACCAGACTACTGATTCAATTTGAACATTACAAACTTAAGGAACAACTAACGATATTCAACTCAACTGGGAGCATCAACAACGCCATCTGCAGCGTATCAAACGGACAATTACATTTAGAATTTTAGCACTGATTTACTTAACTTAAACATGTCACAGTAACTCCAACAACATCTGTTTTGAACCCATTTATAAGCTACGTACGTAATGAACAATGATAATATGTAAATAGTGTATTTATTAATACCTTTTCGCAATGTACATTACAATATACGTTTATTCATCCTACAACAAATCTCACTACTCGACATCCCATTTGTTTTTAAGAAACCAGTCCGCTTTGTATGTTTAAATGTTACCCAGTCACACAAAGAGGTATCGTATTTATATATGCATACATTCTAGCACTTTCGATTGCCTACAAAACTTGAACCACACTCTTCCTTAATTCGGAACAGTCTATAGAAAGATTGTACATTGACACGATTCGTATTTTGCTGAACTTTATAATTGTAAATATTTTAACACTTCACTGTAAATAGGGCAAATACGAATAAATGTCTCATTGAAAAGATGATGATGATGATGATGATGGTGATGGTGGTGATGGGGGTGGCGGTGGTGGTGGTGGTGGTGATGATGATGATGATGATGATGATGATGATGATGATGATGATGATGATGATGATGTTGCATTATTTCCTAATTAGCCCTAATTAAAAGTCTAATTAATATACATAGAAATGTAACTGTTGTTCACTTTTGAAAACAGTTATCGAATTAACAAGTGGGGCTATTACTAGATCTTTTACTTATTTATTTTTTTACAGAAACGTGTAATGGAAGTAGAACGTCTCATTAGAAAACTAACGAAAGGCCAACTGCACGACCACAACCCTTTTCAAGACGAAGAACAGCCGAAAGAACCGTATCAACGTTTATTTATCTGGGCAATACTTTTCAACAGGAAAACTGAGGCAAAGAAGTTCTTCAAGCAAATCCAGCATGGCTTAATCGGTATGTTCTCCTTTATATGCTTAAATGTGAAAAGTACAGAAATAAGTGTTTCTATTAATCATTATGTGGCATATTCCACGGTGCATTGGGAATTTTAACGACTATCACTGTCTACATTAATTGTTTACAAATTATATTAAATAGTATATCCCTCCCAATGTTACCTTTTTAAGTAAGTACTTCGTCATTCACGTGATCTGCTGACAATAGCAAACAAGGAAAATCATAAGACAGTGTCTGCTCAAATGCTCAATTGTAATCGATCACTAACAATTACATTCTCGCAAGCCAGAGTACAATTTCTCTGCTGACGCAACAAAAAACACTTATCAGACTGTGCCGCAAAGAGGCATATGGTTTACGACGTTGTAAGAATTACTATTTGTATCAAAGTTACAAAAGATGCGTTTGAATTTTATCAGGTGCCGCATTAACAGCTGGTGGGATTCTTAAGAAACTGGCAAAGTGGGCAAGGGAAATGGAATGTACCTCTCTACATGATGATCTCCAAAAGCATTCCCAGTAAGTTGTCATGAATGTATCTTCTTTCTTTCTCTCTCTTACATGATCACATTCTTATTAGTTTTTAAAAATGTGCTTATTACGTCGTTAATAATTTTCGAGGGATATCATTCTATGAGTAAGGTTTTTATCGTTTGGTCCTATGGACAGACGAAATGGGTATTATTAGCGAAGCCAAACCATAGGGAAAAGGACAAATTATCAATTTTTGTTCTCGCGATTTTCCGATTTTCCGGATTTCAAATATTATTTTTTGTATATTTCAAATAAAGTTTTAAATACTGTTTCCTCTCACTTTTTTTTCTTTCTATTTCCTACCTGATATCATTGTCTTATCTGAGTTTATCAGCTTTGCATTAATTAGTAGCTTGCTAGAACAAACTCAATATTTGCCAAAATTAACGCATTATGCCATGAGTGTAAACATCCAACGATCCGACTAATGGAGGTAATACGGATTTAGTCGGATCAGTGGATGTTTACACACACGGCATAATGCTTAATTTGGGCAAATAATGAGTTTGTTCTAGCAAGCTACTAATTAATGCAAAGCTGATAAACTCAGATAAGACAATGATATCAGCACATATATGTAAGAATTCGAAGGTCTATACTTGTCTGTGATATCAGGTAGGAAATAGAAAGAAAAAAACAAGAGTGAGAGGAAACAGTATTTAAGACTTTCTTAGAAATATACAGAAAATAATATTAGAAATCCGGAAAATCGCGAGAACAAAATTGATTATTTGTCCTTTTCCATGTGCCCAAACTGGCTTTTGAAAGGGTTATAACCTGTACCACCGTGAACAAAATGTTCATCTTTAACAATGGTACAAAAATATTTATCACAAAGAAAGGGTAGAATGTATTGTATCCTTATTGATTTCTGCTGCATTTGACCGCGTGACACATACACATCTTTGGCACAGACTTATTTTTCAAGGGCTTGCTATGAGATGCTTAGAGTTTTAGACTCGGCTTGAAGGACTACATGGGCAAAGAAATACGTGAATTATTATTTAGATATGGCTTTGGTGTTGTTTCGATAAAACAAGTTGGGAATACAGATTTATTTTTGAAATTGTTTCTTGAAAGGCTACAAGACTGTTATAGGTAGGAGTGGTCAGATTCACTTGGCCAATCATCGCATGTAGATTAAGTAGCTATTCTAAGTTTAAGTCTATGCTGAAATCAGAACGACACCTTTCATGTATAGACATACCAAAATTTGACTTTTACTTAGCCAAACTCTACCGTTCAAGTCACGAATTAGCCATTGAAAAAGGTCACCATAGTAACCCACCAGTATTAAGTGATTTCAGATTATCCTAGTATTGTAAAAGAAAACACAGTGTAACTGTAGTAGAGGACGAGCGTCATTTTGTACTACTTTACTAGCAATACAGAACAGTTACGTCCTCGAAGATTCCGTTTTACAGAAGAAATATGTGTTGCATTATTACCAACTAAAAAACCCACACGTTAATTATAAGTTTTAAGTATTTTTAATTTAAATCGTTTAAACGCCGTGATGATTTCTTTTCTTTTCTTGTATCTTGTAAATTGTACTTCTTTTGTATGTCATGGGCTGAGGCCTTAATACTTGAATAAGCGATATGTTTGTGTTTGCGTTGTTAGTTTAGTTAATTCAATGATAATGAAATTGCCTTTAAATATTACAGGAAGTTTGAAGACATTGCCATTAATATTTTAGAGATGTGTTACAGTGAAAACAAGAGACTAGCCCAATTGCAAATAGTTCGTGTACTGAAGACATGGGGCGATGCAACCTGTGTGTACATAGCGCATAAAAATGGCCAGAGGAGATTCTTGAATCATGAATGCTGTCAGAGTGAATTTCAAATGGTTTGGTATGGACATATGCAGTTATATACACAATGGCAGCTTGTTAAGGTAAGCATGGTTACGTAGTTTAACTGACGTTCATCAATAAGAAGAAGGAGCTTTTACATTACACATTTCCAGCATACGTCAATCGACATATTATAGTCAAGCATACGACAATTAAAAAAAACAACTGATAAAATCGTTTAGGAAGATTTCACTTGCCATAAATTAAATTTCCAAATGGATTTATTCCTCAAAGTATTCTTTGAGCATCTTAAATTATTTTCTAGACATTTAAAGGAAAGATACACGATATACGATTTATTTTTTCGCCACACATAAAAGATACGCTTACAGCACAAGAAAGAAAGAAATTCATACAGATACATATAAAAATGAAAGAAAAGACCTTGATGGGTTTGAACACTGTGTGATTGGGCTGGCAAAATAGTAAAAACAATGCTTATCATTAACCATTCCCCATTGAAATAGGTAACATGTTAAATAAAGAAATGAAAATCATATACACTTGTGGTGATGATCTCGAATGAGATGAATCACCGACTGTCTATGGTGAGTTAGTAACATATGTTCTGAGAGCATTCTTAAAATTTGTTTTTAATATTAACAGATCTTATGGATTTGGTAATTTATTCCAAATCTTAGCTCCATGATAGCTAAAAGAGAACTGCCCTAGTCTAAGTTTCCTTGTTGGTACAAGGACGTGTGAATTTGTCACAGACCTAGTGTTGTAAGAATGATTTGGAAAGGTAAAATAGTTTGTGAAACTATGAGGTAAATTTCGTAAAAATAAATCATGTATAAATAACGCAATTTGGTATTAAAATTGTTCATATAGGTTCAAAATATTTAGGACCCTAAACAGGTATTCACTTGGTGTCTGAAACGGACTAAATGTTATAAGTCTAACTATTTTCTTCAAAAGTTTGTGAACAGGCAGTAAAGCTGTGG
Source organism: Glandiceps talaboti (assembly GCF_964340395.1). Classification (NCBI taxonomy): domain Eukaryota; kingdom Metazoa; phylum Hemichordata; class Enteropneusta; family Spengelidae; genus Glandiceps; species Glandiceps talaboti. Next base: position 4,418,344 of record NC_135550.1, on the reverse strand, counting down.
GGTAGGTGCAGCCCCTTTCCTCTAGACAGTATGAGATTTCGGAAGAATAAGTGAGTTGTACAGTAAAACCAAGATATGTTTTGGAACAAAGAGGCGAAGTTTGGCGATGAGACCAATTTTTGGGCTGATCTTAGGACAGACGTTTCGAATATGGTACTTAGATAATTAGTTTTTTCTTGACTAATGGTAAGCCTATTAGCAGAACACCAATATACTATATCATTAAATTTAGTAATTACTTCTTTGATGTTCACATTGTCCGTAAAAGCGTGGAAAAATTTAGAATCGTCAGCAAAATGATTCGATTTATAATATGAAGAACAATCGGGAAGGTCATGTATATAAAGTAAAAATAAAATAGGTCCAAGGATGGAACCCTGTGGGACTCCATGGCTAATAACATTAAGAGTAGAAGTGTGAATATTTACATACTGTTACATACTGTTTCCTATTTGTTAAATAACTTTTAAACCATTTGAGAGGGACACCCCAAATTCCATAGTGTCTTAGCTTTTCTAAACGGATGGTGTGATCGGTGGTATCAAAAGCCTTAGATAAGGCAAGATAAATGCCTAGCACCATATCACCTTCATCAACTCTTTGTAGAACGTCATCAAGCAAGTTACTTAAGGCTAGTTTTGTGTGTAATATTTCCCGAAACCATATTGATGTGAATAAATCAGTGAATATTTGTCTAAAAAAAAGAAATAAGTTGTCTATAAACCACTTTCTCGAAAATCTTACTAAGTTGAGGCAATATGGAAATAGGCCGATAACTACCTGTATCATAAGGAGAACCATTTTTATATATGGGAATTACTCTAGCTATTTTAAGTGGGTTGGAAAAATACCTTGTTAAAGTGAAAGATTAATAATATGACATAAGAGTGTTGCAATAGCACCAGTTCCATCACGTAATAATCGCACATGAATATTGTCACACCTAGTTGATTTTGAAGGATCAAGGAACATGATTTCATTTATGACGTCCTGTTCAACTACTGGATGTAAAAGAGTCTTCTGTTGTGAGAGAACCTCATATAATTTCTGTAGTCTAGATTGCTGTTGAAATTTGCGGCTAGTTTTCTCCCAATACTATAAAAGTAAGTAGTAAAATTTTCAGCAATGAGAGATGGTTCAGTAATAGTTGATTTCGAATTTGTTGTGGTATTTTCACTGATTATTAATTTACTAGGGAAGTGCATGGGAGTGCTCTGGGATTTTCCCAAGAGCTCATTGATACCTTTCCAGGATTTGGTAGTATCATTATGACAATTTCTAAATTTTTTACTATAATACAATTTTTTAGACTTTCTGAGCAACCTTGTCAGAGTGTTTCTGTAGATTTTATAAAGAATCTTAAGTCTGTGGTGAAAATTTTTGGTCACTAATTTACGATAAAGCCTGTTTTTCTTCTGGCCAGGTGTAAGCCAGGGTTTATCAAACTTTTTACTCTTTCTCATGGGCGTGACAACAGAAATTCTAGTCGGGACAGTAATTATTTGTTCAAAAAGTAAGGAAGTGAGTGTATTCTTAAAATTGCATACCTGTTGATTCAGAGAATTTGAATAATCAATATTGAAATCTCCTGTCAATATGCAAACTGTCTTGGTTGAATTTTCCATGCCATTTGTAAATGTGTCAATAGAAGTTGCAGGTTTTCTATTGAGATATTTGTGATTGTTTATAGTGTTATATTTTATCTTTCTATTAATAACACACTACATTTTATATTATATCATTCAGTTTTTTGTAGGACTTTTACCTCCATTTGGCTTGCTTATGATCATGACGAGGCGGTATAAATACCTTAAGACGAATTATGACGTACATTATACATCAACATTGCCAGTACAGAAGGCGGCAAACTATGGCGCACGTACGGACGATGGCATAACATTTTGTGAAATGGTGAAACGTTATTATAAGGCGCCTATTACAAAGTATATGCATTACTTGGTGAGTCTTGAATATCATCTATGCACTATTTTTATGATAATCCGGGGTACTTTGGGAACTGTAATGTGATTGTTAATGATAATTGATGCACGGAAAACCCCTACCCTCCTTTCCTCCTCGACAATATGAGTCAAACAAGGATATCAACAAATATCAAACATCGACACTCTGCCAGTGCAATGTACATACATACATACATACATACATACATACATACATACATACATACATACATGTACATACATACATACATACATACATACATACATACATGTACATACATACATACATACATACATACATACATACATGCATGTACATACATACATACATACATACATACATACATACATGCATGCATGCATGCGTGCGTGCGTGCGTGCGTGCATGCATGCATGCATGCATGCATGCATGCATGCATACATACATACATACATACATACATACATACAGACAGACAGACAGACAGACAGACAGACAGACAGACAGACAGACAGACAGACAGACAGACAAATAAACAGACAGACAGACAGACAGACAGACAGACGAGGGAGCTGCAACACTAATTGCTCTTGTCTTCAATCTGCTAAAATGAAAGGGATACACATATACATTTGTATTTTCAAACTATTTACATGACTGTAACTTTCAGCACAAGGTAGACATCGAACATATAAGAAGATCATATACACAGATAATTGAAAGCAAACAAGACATTCTGCTATGTAAGTGATAATATTACGTACTAACACGGTGTTCAAATCTACAAGCTTTAATAGGACAACTGCAACTACATATACAAGTCAAATAGTCTCTCTTTATAGGTTTTCCTACAACTCATGCTTAACTGTACATTTCTTTGTATTATGCAGTTCTCCTACCTTGCCATGTTGCTCATGTATGCGATGTTCCTGTTGACTGACTTGAAACCATCTACTAAACCTAAATCTCCAGGTGTATTGGAATGGATTGTCATTGGGACGGTCTTCACTATGATGATAGAAGAGTTTCGGCAGGTACGTGGTGTGTGTGTGTGTGTGTGAGTGTGTGTGTGTGTGTGTGTGTGTGTGTGTGTGCGTGCGTGTGTGTGTGTGTGTGTCATGTAAATTTAATATTCCCAAAATGATGTTATGTATAGCTACGACAATACAAAGAACTGTTACAACACACAAACGTCATGGACAAAACAAACCAGCAGGTCAAGAAGGACAGATTGAAATTACTTCATTATTAACTATTCATTATTACATGTCTTTCAAGAGTGTAAGTGGAGTTTCAACAGTACAGTCTGCACACTGCGTTCGTCTACATCACATATAACTGCCTTCATTTAGCTCTTTTACACCTTACCAAACTATCACACAAGTTTGTGAACAACGACTATCTTGTCTAAGTGTCGACACAGTTTTCCCCTCAAAAGTGAAACAATGAAATTCCGAATACACCATCTCTATTTTCTGAAATCATGTTATCAGAAACAATTTTTTAAATGTTTGTCTTATTGGCCGAATTATTTGGGGAATTGTTTGCTGTAGGTATTGACATCATTCAACCCACCCACCCAATCATCAACATCTACTTTGCATTTCCACTAGTAATTATAACATAAAACTTTTTTGTTTTCTGATAGGTTCTAGTACAGTCTCCTCTAAGCTGGAACTACAAATTTAAAAGATACATTCATGAATTTTGGAATAAATTGGATGTGGTCATGTTCACCTTTTTTATGATATCAGTATGGTTCCGTTTCACTCTCGTCGATGAGGATTCCTTTGAAGCTGCCAGAATAATGTACAGTGGCACTTTTATACTTTTCTGTATTCGACTTCTCTACGTTGGATTTGCCATGAAGTCAATCGGACCACACGTTGTCACGATCTATCATATGGTAAGTGTAAATGATTGCAAGAATGTATGTGACACTAATAAGATGCAAGGAAACCCGTGAAACAAACATTTAAGGGCCTTACAGTTTGATTACGAATCTATTATGATTCAGTACTACCTCACGCCAAAATTCGACAGTGGAATTGTAATAGTCAGCAGGAGGCCTAAGTCCAAAGAAGTGGCTTAAAGAGAAATTACTTCTGGTGGTTTTGGTTTTGGCTAGCGTAGTATTTGGGCTGTCAGAAAACTGCACTTTTTCACTCTCCTGCGTAAACTCTGGCTCAGCTCAAAGTGTCAGTTTTTAAGGTAACGGTGACGAGATTTAAAGGATGCCACAATATTTTGCAAAAACAAAATGTCATATCTAGGGCTCCAGAAATGAAATTATTATGATCAAAAGCAAAGATCATACTCAAACTTCAAGGTCATTTACGTAAACATTGTCGTTAGGGAGCCTTCAGTAATCATAAGGGGAAGGCCGGTAGAATTAAGGTGGGGCCACATTTTACGTTGGCTCATTTTTCACTATATGCTAGTTTGTATCATTTCGTGATTTTAGCATGATCCCACCACTGCCACCAGTTCCAAAATCCTACACGTTCCACATCCCACCACTGCCACAGTTGGTGGAGTGGTGGTCCTGGTTGTCAGTTGTGCGCTAATCTAGTCTTTGGGAGTTCTGGCCTTCAGCTCAGCGAATAGATTCATACACATCTATTGATTTAATACAAACGCAAACTCAGTGTGGTGGTAACAGTGGAAAACAACAAATGCCTTTTAAAATCTATCAATGTGGTAGGATCTTACTATAGAAATATTCCCTGTCGGTAGTGACAGTCGAACCCAAGACCTCCTGACAAATAATCTTGAGCTCTAACTACGTATACGTCATAGGAAGGCTGTTAAAATTGTTTTTCATTGAAATATTTATTTGAACTCGTGGAGGGTCATAATTTAGAGGGAGAAAATTGAGACGGTCACTTTTTATCAGTGGACTGGGGAAGGGTAACATTTTATGCCACATACCCTCCCCCCCCCGGTGTAATTACTGAAGGCTCCCTTATTTATACTGTGACATACTTTCCATGACTATTTTCTGACATACATTCTCTATTGTATTAAGTTACTTAGAATATCCAACATCATCGCTTGTACATCTTACAATTAAAATTATTTTATTGTTTTATTTCAGCTGAAGGATTTATCTCGCTTTCTTTTCATCCTTGCTATATTTTTATTTGGTTTCGGCATAGCCACAGAAGCGCTATTGTATCCTAACCGCTCCCCTGACGTCTCTTTGCTGATAAAGTCTCTCTACAAACCTTACTGGCAACTTTATGGCGAATTGTTCCTGGAAGGTATTGTCACCCTTAACACTGAAGATAAGGTTTTATGGCCCATGTCGTGTTACCGTTCACCCACTCTGTTTCATACAACCACACAGACACCAATTTATGAAACTGCATGTTCTACACAAAGATAACAAGATCTCAATTTCTTGAATAAACCATTTAAAAATACGCGGACACACATGTTGTGACGTCTAATTGTCTCAATTTGATATCTGCATGTGGACAGTTAAGGTAAACTAATGTCCAAATCTTGCTATCCTACAAAAGTAGCGTATGCAGTTTCTTATTGGATTCTCCGTGATTGTATCAAACAAAACCGATAAATGGGAAGTTTAAACAGATTGTATTAGCATACGTTTTGATAAGATAGTAAAATGAAAGGCTATGATCAAGTAAATGTTTGCTATGCAACATCATAATAATTAGTTCCAGGGGGCTTAGGGATCCCGCTTGGAACTTTTGATATACCTGGCACATAAGCTTTCTTTCTTTGTCGAGTGCTCACGTGGTGTTTCCCCTACCACGTAGTACGAGACGACTCTGCCCACAATGCACTGCGGTCTCCGCTTACGAAATCCGGTTTACCCACAGGGTAACGGACAAATAATCAATTTTGTACTCGCGATTTTCCGGTTTTCTAATATTATTTTCTGTATATTTCAAATAAAGTTTTAAATACTGGTTCCTCTCACTCCTTTTTTTTCTATTTCCTACCTGATATCGATGTCTTATCTGAGTTTATCAGCTTTGCATTAATTAGTAGCTTGCTAGAACAAACTCACTATTTGTTAACGCATTATGCCCTGAGTGTAAACATCCACTGATCCGACTAATGGTAGTACTCGGACTTATTTCGTAGCATACAGTCTGGCCCACCAGTCAAGAGGATTCAGAAACATTCAAAGTTACAACAGACACAGAAAAGAGGCGTTTCTCAATATGTAAAGCATATTAAGATCGTACTACAATTCTTATTTAAATGTCGAGTTTCACATCACTAGTCATTTGAGACAGTTGATTGGGTTGAAGTTCTTAATATTTGCATATAATGACGTGATATTCAGATTATCATCTCCGGTAGTACTCGGACTACCATTAGTCGGATCAGTAGATGTTTACACTCACGGCATAATGCGTTAATTTGGGCAAATAGGGAGTTTGTTCTAGCAAGCTACTAATTAATGCAGAGCTGATAAACTCAGATAAGACATTGAGAGGAAACAGTTTATAAAAACTTTATTTGAAATATACAGAAAATAATAATATCATAACTAGGCAAAGCCCATAAGCTCGCGCAGGGTGGATTCATTTGTGACCGGCTCCATGGGCCAGGGTTGATACACTTGATTTGGGTCCTTTTCCAGGGGTATTGACCATCAAAATTTATTTTATTGAATGACATCTAATTCTCTGACGTGGACGAGAAGTAAAGAAAGTCAACACTCTATGCAGTTGTTGGTTTCAAAAACAAAATTTTCAATCAGCCTATTTATCATAGACCCTCCACCAACGTACGTTGGTCTTTGGACAAATGTTTTGTTGACATGTTGCCGAACATCACGATTTCTCAATTCAACTCGATGAATTAGGAATGTTACTGTACAAACAAAACATAGGAAAGTAGTTATTCTTTTTAGAAAATGTAAAAAAAATCACTTATCGACAATATAAATGTCAAAACCACACTTCCAAAACCCGGAAATTAAACTGCGCTATGTCATCAGTGGTCCATATCACGTATCACCTTGCGTCAAACTTCCAAATATAGTGTAACAATTTCTCCTTGAGGTACAGTGATGCCTTGATACTCGTTACAATGTTACGATAATCATGCTAGCAGGCCTACTGTTACAATATTGCAATGCATGGTGATGTTATGTCGCCTATGCTACATGTATACGACGATAGTTTATCGCGTGGAGAATGCACGTAGTATATGGAAGGCGCATGCGTAGTCACTGCGCACCGCAATGCATCCCTGGGAGAACCACCATTTTTTTTTCGCATACTATATACGACGCGCATGCGTTCTAGTCATTGAGCCGCTACGCGAGCTATTAGAAATCCGGAAAATCGCGAGTACAAAATTGATTATTTGTCCTTTACCCTGTGGTACCTAGGAGGTATATTGGACGTTGAAATCGTGATTTATTCGTATTTTATGCATGATATTTCATTTGGGTAATTTTTTTCAGCTTGTTTTGAGGCAATGAAACATATTAGATAATTGGATGGATCCATATTTCGTCAACATACTTTTTTCATTCTATGACATTCAACGCAAGCTCTGAGTACTCTCAGAACACTGTGCTTTCCAGCCATGTGACTTTGTTTTGAAGCGATCGTGATTATAATCAGAAACACGAAGTCAGCTGCTTATAACAATCTAGGTGTATCAACAACATTCACATAGGCAGAGATCCCTGGAAACTCAGTATTTTTATTAGCATTTTTCGCGTTCTCTTTGTTTTTTAAATGCTACCCATGTCAAAGGCCATTCATATAGCAATTTGCCGTTCTATTTCCATGGCACTTTGAATACAGACTTGGAATCACCTAGTAAATCGATGTATGAATAATTTGCATAATTAATTATTTTCGGTAATTAGCCTATATCTTAAAACTGCATACTTCAATTTCAACTTGTTATAATTTACTTCATACATTAAACATAACAAACTTTATACGCCCTATAAAGTTGCTGATGTACCTTACAGTGTTAATAACTAATTTGAATGATTAATGATTTTGGGTAATTAAGATATATCATAAATATGCATATTTGAATTTCAATATCATTTAGTACATACGTTAACCATAACAAAGCGGACATGTCCTACAACTTGTTGATATAGCTTTAAAGTTTTAATGAAAATTTTGAATAATTAATTATTTTTAGGCTGTATCTTAAGAATGCAAACGTCACATTTATGGTACATATATCAACCATAATAATACGCACCTGTCCTATGAAGTTTGTTGCTACAACTTTTACCTTTTAATGAGTATTTTGAATAATGAACGATATTCAGTAATTAATTAAGCAGTATCATGCACTCTTCAAATTCAGTATAATTTGGCACATACAGTAACCTAAGAAAGCACGCTTGTCCCAAATAAAGCCTGTTACCATAGTTTTTTTTAGTTTAATGAGTTATTTGCATAATTAGTTATTCCCTTACGGGAGGCATTCGGTTTAAATCTGGTTAATGTTTTATCTTAAGTCTACTCGTCTCTGGACATTTAGTTTGAAATAATTGTAGCTTCCCTGAGAAAATTAATCATTATTGTTTGAAATAATTTGAAATAATTTTAGCTTACCTGACAAAACTAGTAATTATTGTTATGCAAATCATATGACTAAATTATGCATATGAGTCGCTGTTTGTCGGGAATCACAATTCCTGTGACGTGTATATTTTGATAAATCCTCTCTGACTGTGCTGGGCTTGCTGACAAACAAACAAACAATTTGACGTGCAAATAAGTCGATTTCGCCCAAAACACTTCGTGCTGTGTCGGAATCAGTTGAGAGATCGCTACCCGATTACTTTAAGTTTGCTTCATGAAAGGTTTGATTAGAAATTTCTCACTAACACCTGCCCTCTATAACATTGCTTTGCTTGCAGATGCTAACAAGTTCAATTTGTTTTTCTTTCCTTTGGAACAACGTCCAAGAGTTGTAGTAATCTTCTGATAATCCTCCAGACAGTAACATGTTGTATTGTACATTTTCATTTTAGAGCAGAAAAATAATTGTACTGGTAATGAAGATTCCAGTGACGATGTTGAAGACTGGGTGGCGCCAATTCTGTCTGCTATTTATATGTTGATATCCAATATTCTTCTAATTAATCTACTAATTGCATCGTTCAGGTATGTAAATGTAATGTTACACTACTCTAGTCAACTTTAAAAAGTACCAACGGTAAACTTTAAGAGGTCTTAAGAGGAAAATTACTATACCGCACTTATTCCATGCCTCCACATTATACACGTGCAATCTCTACTTGCCATTTTTCTTTAACCCGGGTCATCCGGGATATTTGCTAGACATGTGGAGCTTATATTGCCATTGGGCAATATCCAAGGTAAAGAAGGGCCTTGGTTAAATCACGATTTGTAGAAAATTATGAAATGTAATTGATGTAAGGTAATAAGATGCATAGAAATATGACAGGCTGGGCAAAAATACAAAATAAACACCAATATACTTTCCACTTCATAGAAACGTAAGGCTATATCAGTATTATATGCTCAATATGAACGTTTTATCCTTCGAATCCGGCTGTTAACGCTATCCATCCTTCTCTTACGTCATATTTAGGCAGTACACATTTAGGTAGTAATATCCCATACGACGTGTAATATATCTCATAATTGCCGAATCGGTCAATATTACACAATTTACATTAACAGTACGTCATTAACAAGTTTTAAGTAAATGCAGTTATGTTTAACAGCACTAGTTCATGACAATAAGGTGAACGATATCAGTTATATAGAATGATTCTCTTGACGGGCCACAAATATCTGAATGCTATTAATATCCTAGGTAGGCAAATTTGGTGTACCTTTGAATATAAAGTCAGAAGTCCTATGTCTCGACATAAAGGCAGTCGTTTAATGTTTAATCTCCTTTTTTCGATCGACACAGTTTTACATTTCAAAAGGTACAAAATAAGGCTGAAATGATATCTCGATTCTACCACTGTGAACTTATACATAACTTTGAAGAAGTGCCACCTATACCACCTCCATTTATAGTAATTAATCATGCATGGAGGTTTTGTCACTTCTTAGTCAAGAAAATAAACCCTCGTTGTAGAAAAGGTATTTATATTTTACTCTTTTTTTTCTTTTTTTTCATGTAACATGTAACAATGCTATTTACATCGACTTCCTAAATGATGTGATAAAAACATTGCTACAAATGCAATAATAGAGCTAATAAATGATTTGTGTGTCGAGAATCACATGTTTTTATTCCTTTAAATTGTTAATGTTCAATACTGAAATATTTACACGCCTGCTCGTAGCTTTGGCCAAATGTAATGATTATATGGCTAATTGGAAACCCCCCCCCCAAAAAAAAAAAAAAAAAAAAAAAAAAAAAATCTTGTGCATAATTTGATACATAAGTACAAGTTCATAATAGTATGTTGAATTCATTTAATTTATATATTTCTTGACTATTATGTATATGTGTCTTCTTTTAGGTTTTTCCACATGAAATTACCTTCCTTCAGAACATGTGATCATTAATTCGGTGTGGACAAAGTTTGTGTCTATTTTCCGAACACATTGTTATTTCTTGCATAGTAAAGTTATGTAGTTAAGCTCTATTTAGCAGATTGTTGCCTTTACACGTAATACTATGTTTTGAGCTTATGAAAATGACAAAAATTCCTTGTTATTTTATTTTTTGCCAAAATCCTCTTAATTCGTTGGTATACGTTTCTCTTGATGCCAGTACCAGAGCTAAATGCATAGTCAAACAAATAAGCTAATTCGAAACGTAAAAGCAATGTAGATCTTCTATTTTATCTATTAGTGCAGGGGCATATGGCAGATTTTTTTGGTTTCTGTGACACACATAGGCAATATAATGCAAGACTTCATTGAATTACAATTCTCAATTTTATCAGACATTGTGAATCTAATAAATTCATTTTTAAGAGATACATATAATTATTTGCGAAAAAAGCCTTTCTAAATGTAAATCTTCATATTCTTTATTTTTGTTTTATGAATAGATAGGGAAGATCGAGCAAAGAGTCATGCCTTGAGTAAGTTGCACTGTACATATTATTTTATAATCATATGTAATATTGCTAAAATACGTAATTATCAAGCAAACACCCAGTCAGTTTTGAAATTTGTTAATGGCTGTTTCCAAACATTTTCGGAATTGAATATTATATTATTACAGTTAATTTCACAATACCGTGCAGCTTTTTTGTTTGATACAACTACGGAGAAACCAATAAGAAATTGGATATGCTACACTTTAAGATAGCAAGATTGAGTACAGTTAAGTTTTTTACTACATTTTGTCTAAGGACATTTTACGCGCCCTTCACCGGGTGTTTGATATTAAGAAACACATTGGCGCCCGAATGTCTGCATGGCGTTACAATACATTTAAATGGTTATTTCATTTAGACTAAATGTAGCACAATATGAGATCTTGCTATTGAAGTGTGCTCATAATATGCAGTTTCTTGTTGATTTCTGAGAGGTTATATCAAACAGCTAGAAAAGCTGCACGGTATTGTGAAATTGCAAAATGAAATGAAAAGTCTATCTAAATCTCGTGGAAGAGTATATGAAACACTTAAGCCTCGTTAAGAACATAAATGAGAATACGTAACCACCGTCCTATAGGTTTTTTTTTATTTAAGAGGTGTTTGCTATTTAAGGCAGGGTTCTGCTCTGTTTCACGATACATTTATGGCGAGCAGTACGGTGGACGAGAAGGACATTTCCGCGCTCTCAATGATTGGGCGTTCAAAGCAATTTCCGCGCTCTCAATGACAGAGTTCAAAGCAATTTCCGCGCTCTCAATGACTGAGCGTTCAAAGCAATTTCCGCGCTCTCAATGACTGGGCGTTCAAAGCAATTTCAGCGCTCTCAATGACTGAGCGTTCAAAGCAATTTCCGCGCTCTCAATGACTGGGCGTTCAAAGCAATTTCCGCGCTCTCAATGACTGGGCGTTCAAAGCAATTTCCGCGCTCTCAATGACTGGGCGTTCAAAGCAATTTCACCGCTCTCAATGACTGGGCGTTCAAAGCAATTTCACTGCTCTCAATGACTGGGCGTTCAAAGCAATTTCACCGCTCTCAATGACTGGGCGTTCAAAGCAATTTCATCGCTCTCAATGACCGAGTTCAAAGCAATTTCAGCTCTCTCAATGATAAGAGTTTCAAAGCAATTTCTGTGATGTCAGACATTTCCGCAACAGAAACGATTTCTCTGTCAGAAGCGATTTCCCAGACGTACAGAAGTGGAATCCCCACAAGTCACGTGTTAGTGACATATGTTTCATGTGTACACACAAGTACAGAATTTGGAGGAGTCATGCAGAAGCTCAATTGTTGTATGCAAGAATTTTAGAAAGATTGGTACCCCATCCATAAATTTTAACAATGCACTTAGTATGCTTGAGGGAGAAATAATCACTTTACAAATGCCAGTTGATGTTCATGAAAAATAAAAATGTCTTCAGCAGAAAATGTTGCAGAACACGACAGTAATTTGTAACTCATTTATGTCCACTATATGTAATATCAATTTTATGTCCTTGAATGATTAAAATTATGTAGCCCAGACACTTCACAAATGTATTTATGGTGTATCAATCTGAGACTTCCAATAGTTTGAGATTGAAAGATAGTCGGGTGCGTGACTAACGACGTCCAAGTAAAATCCTATCTATCCAGAGATGATATGATTCGTTTTCAAACCATGAATACGTTTTTAAGCAATCGACATTTAGAAATACAAGTAATTTCGAAGTTGATTTTTGGATGTTGATATCGATTTTTGAACATCCATTTTTTGAGACTCATCGAAAATCAAAACATGAACCATGTTTCACTTTTCTCAGCTGTGCACTTTTTATCGTTACATTATTGTAACATTTGTGCCACTAGGCTCGACTCAAAGAGACATCGCAGGGAAGCGAACCGGACGTCTTCGTTAATATCCCGTCGATCATCGGGCATGACGTGGCACATTAAATCGATAGCCCCACTTTGAGTACGAGGAATTCACACATAGGGTATAATAAACTATCATGTCAGAATACTGGTTTAATAATATTCTAAGCTCGGCAACCTTGTGTTCATAGTGGTCTGAGGTTTAACACAAACGTATAGTAATGACTATGTTACGTCGATTCACCCAAAATGTGCTGGAAAGGGGTAGGGGTTTTGTGCGAAGTGCCGTCTTAAGTATTAACTGAGATCAAGGGTCTCGAGCTCTGTAAGTTTTTGGGTGTGTGGAATGTATAGAGTTTGGGTTTACCGTTTGGATTTGGAAGTCTCAGCAGAGTCATCTTATTTTATTTTACACAGTCTAGTTACGCAGCCGGCCCCTCCCCATCCCCGTCTAGGTAACAACACAAATATATTTAAACTGTATAACATCGTCGGTATGACATCACAATAAATACATTTGATTGAAAAAATAATGCCGACGATACCTCACTACCAAAAAACAATTCTTGTATAATGTACAAACAACCCGTCACTGTATGGGATGGATGGCTGGTGTCAGTTAGTCATGCAATATGCGCCAGAAACGAGGTCCCACCCCAAACATCTGATTACAAATTTACAATTTATTTGTACATTTAGGACGTCCAAAAGGATATGTTCATATTCCAACGCTATCTGTTACTTGTTGTCTTTGCTTTCCTTTGATCTTCGCTTTGATATCATTTTTAGTGAACAACCTGCAAACTTCATAGAAACTGTAGATAGTACGAGTAAAAGGTGTCCCTAACTTTCCAGTAAAACGTTGAAACGTGAAACGTTGTTTGTGGTTTGATTTTGATTGCGTTTCAAAAAACGAAAGTTCGAATTTCGATATCAACACCTAAAACACTAAGTTCCAAATTCACATGTAATTTCAAATGTTGATTGTTTAAACACGTATTCATGGTTCGAAATTACGTCAGAAACGAATCACATCATATCTGGATAGATTGGGATTTCACTTGGACGTCGTTAGTCACGCACCTAGTCAGTATGCAGACAGAGTATCGAGGATAGACTTCACGTGTTGTCATCAGAATGTTGAAACAACTATTCCAACATTGGTTGCAGTCAGTATATATGAAAGTTATCAAGAAATTGATATTTGTGTAAGATGAAAGGACTATGATGTCGTGATTATTGGTAACAGGACACTACGCCCCCAGACAAAGAACCCGTAGGATAAATGCCCCCAATCACGCCTACAAATACACATACACTTTCATTTCAAACATGCTGATAAAGACTGAAATATTGATAATGAAATAAAATTTTAGAAAAAACGACGTGCGATAAACATGGGATTTGATTTCTAAATAAACAGTTATTAACTCATAAACAGGACCACTTTCGACCATGCCCTAGTATGTAATTATCCCACCTGAGGCCTTTCTCCGAGGGCATTTTTTTCGGGGGGGGGTGCCCTAGAACCGTCATTATTATGTTAAAGAGAAAAAAAATAGTGTGACGAACTCGTGGAAAGTACACGATATTTAACACCTAATAAAACACTAGAATAGATTGCCTACGAAAGCTAATAAGTGGTAGCGTTAGCAAGCCTTCGATAAGCGTGAAAAACCCTCTCCGCCACACCAAGCTGTTCGATTGACTTTGTGTATGGCAGAACATACACTATATAAACTTGAGTACAGACACATTCGCCAAGCCAGCGTCTCTAGACTACGGCACAACCCAAGAAACCTGAAATATCACGACCAACTCGTGAAAATAAACGCCTCAACCTCACGGAGGCATACTAGAAAACGTTTCCCTAAAGGAAGAAGTAGGTTTTAACAGAAGAGAGAGAGAGAGAGAGAGAGAGAGAGAGAGAGAGAGAGAGAGAGAGAGAGAGAGAGAGAGAGAGAGACAGAGAGAGAGAGAGAGAGAGAGAGAGAGAGGGAGAGAGAGAGGGAGAGAGAGAGAGAGAGAGAGAGAGAGAGAGAGAGAGAGAGAGGAAGAAAAGTGTTGCTATAGCTACCTGACCAAGACTCCACCCCTCAGCAACTGACTGGCATATGAAAAGTGTGTTTCGAATAAAACACGGGATATCTAGACCTGAAGTACTGGGAAAAATCAGACGAGCCAAATACAGGCACCCGGGGCGTGACACCCACAAGCTTTCCGCAACCACTATCTGTGACAATACCTGTTACTATAGTTATCTCTGATACTAGTAATATCTGTTACTATAGCTATCTCTGACACTACCTGGTACTATAGTTATCCCGGACAATGCCTGTTACTGTTACGGCATTAAATCTCCCAATACTAAAATGTATTTCGTGCAACTCTAGAATGTATTAAATGCATTTATTACAAGCTCCCTGGACCGTCCGCCCGGTCTTAGAATGTATTTCGTGCAGTCAGAGAATGTAAAAAATGATTTCTAACTTCTGTTTAAAAAAATGTAAAACGTGCATGAGTTAAATGTAAAAATGTATTTCCTGCAAAATATATGACTTCTGGCCATGGATGCAATACCTGTTACTATAGTTATCTGTGACAATACCTGTTACTATAGCTATCTCTGACAATACCTACTGTAGTTATCAATGACAATGTGTACACACAGGCACCGTCACTGTGTCCACAATTTTACCAGTTACATGTACTTCCGGGTCACTAACACGTGACTTGTGGGGATTCCACTTCTGTACGTCTGGGAAATCGCTTCTGTCAGAGAAATCGTTTCTGTTGCGGAAATGTCTGACATCGCGGAAATTGCTTTGAAACTCTTATCATTGAGAGAGCTGAAATTGCTTTGAACTCTATCATTGAGAGAGCTGAAATTGCTTTGAACGCCCAGTCATTGAGAGCGCGGAAATTGCTTTGAACGCCCAGTCATTGAGAGCGGTGAAATTGCTTTGAACGCTCAGTCATTGAGAGCGCTGAAATTGCTTTGAACGCCCAGTCATTGAGAGCGCGGAAATTGCTTTGAACGCTCAGTCATTGAGAGCGCTGAAATTGCTTTGAACGCCCAGTCATTGAGAGCGCGGAAATTGCTTTGAACGCTCAGTCATTGAGAGCGCGGAAATTGCTTTGAACTCAGTCATTGAGAGCGCGGAAATTGCTTTGAACGCCCAATCATTGAGAGCGCGGAAATGTCCTTCTCGTCCACCGTAGTTTCGCCCCATAACCAGTTCGCCCCATTGCCAGTTCGCACCTACTTAGTCGTTTCGCCCCAGCGGTTTGGTCGTTTCGCCCCATAGGTTTGGTCGTTTCGCCCCATGTGGTAAACAATGGTTATGGGTTAGAATACGTAGTTTTGAGACAGTGCTTTCCCACGATCGAAACATTACGGCCACATTCGTAAAAAAAATTACGGTATTTTTTCAGTTTACTGTCTCCTGTTACTAAACCGAGTAATGATGAAAACCACTGACACGTGCCGTGTTTATAGGTCAACTTGAAGTTGAAGTAGAACCTTAGTCCATGAGTACGGACGATCATTCCGACTTTTTTGCAATTTTCATTACATGTACATGTAACTTGTCTTTTAATTTCATGATGTCGCCCTATTCTGAAGCAAGTTTGCTTGAGTCATGAAGTGACGTAAATCCATGCACCGTGCATGTATTTATTATAGTAATAATAGTATGGTTGTCTGCTGACTTAGATAAAAAATGTTTGTTTTTTTGGTTTTTTTTTTAATGGGCTATATATTTACCGTCATTATGTTTACTGTGTGGTGCCGGAAGACAATAGAGGCCGCCAATTAGTGTTGGTTATTTCTTTTGAGTGACGGACGGTGTACGCGTGTCACTTTGATCTTCTGGGCACGCGACACGTTTTGTTTTAATAAGAAACATATTCTTGTTAATTAATCCAGTAATGCCTTGTCTTCTTACGTGACATTTAGTCATGTGATCACATTACCCCAAAATTGTATAAAAAGCGTGCTCCAGTACGGAACTTTACCAGTACTCAGTACGCTATTAATCGTCGCGCCGGAGGTCGATGCTCTCTTCCGCTGTACCAGCTTGTATAATTTCTCCACCAAGAATCTCGCATTACACAAATGAACATTCGTCTCGTTTCGGACGGCAAACTCACACGGCAACATAGGAAGAAGTACGTGAAATTACAATTACAAAAGGTATTCGCACTATGGGACGCATATAATAACGGAACGAAAACAGCAAATCAACTTCTCAAAGGATGTGCTTACTTAAACGGACCCGTCTAGTAACAATGTGAAAACCAATCGAACAATGATTTGTTTTGTTAATTTGGATTGTAGTTATGTAAATAGTAAAAGTTGTAAAACTTCTTTCTTTTGTTCATTTGGATTGTAATGATGAAATTGTAAATAGTTAAACTGTTTTCTTTTGATCATTCACTGTAAACTGTTTCTCAGTCAATAAAATAATCTTTTTTTCATTCACTGTAAACTGTTTCTTAGTCAATAATTGTTCATTCAGTATTAGACAGACCATAATACGAATTCTTATTATGGTCTGAGCTTCTACTACGGCGTGATTGGTTCAAGCGAAGTCTTTGTATCAAAATTTAAATTTTCAGTTTGGAACGTTCTTGCAAGAAATGATATTTTCATTTGAATTTAAATGGTTCAAAGGAAACAGTGCTTGTCATATGACGTGGTAAAGTGTTTGGGCGGGAATAAATAGTGTCGTTAAATTGTATCCAAGTCTTGAGTAGTTTTGATGCATGCAAATTGAGTGCTGAGAATGAGTGGGTTATAGCTAGCTCTCTAATCGCCTGAAATCCGGGCATCTGATTGGCCAAGTGGGTCTAGCCGTAGTAAAACAGTTTCTGTTGATCGAAGGCTAAAATTTCATAACATTGTTACAATATTATTTTATGGTATAAAATATACACAAGACCCTCGTGTACATCGCGTGAATGTTACGAAGTATCTGCGTTTATGACCAAAAAAGTGGGTACGACAAAAAGTATAACGTTGTGACGCAAGAGTCGCTTCCACCGTACAACTTCAAGGGGTAATGATCGAACTGGTAGACCACCGATTAACACATCAAACAATAGGAGTTTCTAATCTGTTTTTTTTTCATTGTCTGTGGTGTAAACGTAGACTTCTCCATAGATAAAGGATACATATGTATCCTTTATCTATGACTTCTCCAAGTCGCTAGGCTAATTACTCGCACATTAAACAAAAATCAAAACTGCCACCGTCCTAATAAATCCCGGGCCTAACACACCCTAATCTGTAATCATAAATCTGAAAAATCAGTCACGGGTCGCTACATTGTAACAACGTAAATGTTGAAAGAAAAAAATCTGGGCATAGAAATTGGAAAAGAAATAGTATAAGTACATAATAAACGCAAAAAAAATGACCAATCTCACTAAACTAAATTCTCACCAATGTATCTATACTTTTACCATAGACACTTTATAGTATGAACACTTTGAATGCGACTGCACTGAACGCACTTGTGTACAAGCTGTGCACAGATAAAGGATACATAAATTCGTAACGCCTTTTGTTTCAAGGTGTGAATGGGTATCGATACACATCTGTACGCTTATAAATCTTTCCAAGGAACTCCACAAAGCTCATGTTTCAAACTTTATTTTGAACTAAAAAAGCAAGTGAGGCTTTATGCGGAACAAGAAGCACATGAGGTTTGAAATCGATGCAATCGGTGTTCTACGTCTGGTTGTAAAAGACCTAAAAGAAAATGCGTTAATGGGCCAGAACAACATGTGACAAAGGTGTTACGTTTCTGTTCTATATCCTTCGCCGATAATAGATCCGCGTGATGACGGCAAAACCCTGTTTATCATATCTTAGTACGATGTCTCTTGTCAGGCTTATGTAGCATGTGTAGTGGAGTGACCAACGTTTGCATTTCGTTAGTTTCTGACCAGATCGCGGTAAAACTTCAAGCAAACTTGCTTCAGAATAGGGCGACATCATGAAATTAAAAGACAAGTTACATGTACGGTACATGTAATGAAAATTGCAAAAAAGTCGGAATGATCGTCCGTACTCATGGACTAAGGTTCTACTTCAACTTCAAGTTGACCTATAAACACGGCACGTGTCAGTGGTTTTCATCATTACTTGGCTTAGTAACAGGAGATACTACGTAGTAAACTGAAAAAATACCGTAATTTGTTTTACGAATGTAGCCGTAATGTTTCGATCGTGGGAAAGCACTGTCTCAAAACTGCGTATTCTAACCCATAACCATAGTTTACCACATGGGGCGAAACGACCAAACCGCTGGGGCGAAACGACTAAGTAGGTGCGAACTGGTTATGGGGCGAAACGACCTGTAACCCAAACATACACACACACACACACACACATTTCATTTCATTTCGAAATAACATGAGTCAGCATTATTTTATCTTTCAGGAATATGGTTCAAGGATAAAGATGTTGAAGTGGATGTAATTGAGCAGAAGGTTGTTAATGCTGCTCTTAAAGTGGCCATATGGATGAGAATTTGGTATTTATTTTGGATTTCTATTTGATAAAACAGATTCACTATGTTTTTCTAATTGAAAAAATAAAGCGAAAGAACATATACCAAGTCCATGTTCATAACTCAATACATTGCAAAAAGATGCAAAAAGTTTTAAAAATTTGTTATTGTACGTACAATAACAAACATTGTACACATTGTTTGGTGTTTTGCTGTATTGGTATGTAATTTACATAGCCCGCTTATTGTGGATGGTCGTCCACTGCTAAATTTCTGAAAACCTAACTCGGCTAACCCTAATACATGTACCTGTCTATGTACACCTAGTTTGGAAGCCGGAGTTGTTGCTGTAGTAGAAGCAACATATTACAACAGGTGGTAATTTGTTTTTTATAATACTTTTAGTGGGAGTGCTTTTAAAATACCTTATTAGGGAGAGGGGAACATCATATGCAGGTTCATTATGTCGCTTAAATGGGTAAATAGGAGGTTTGTTTATGGTAACATATGTGAAGATGATGCCGAAGTTTGAGGAGAGACAGAATTACGAGAACTGTCTACAGAGGACTGCCGTGATAACGTAGAAGCATGAGCTGCACTTCTTTCAGATAGAGAGGTAGTAGTGAGAGTAGGTGTAGAGGTGAGTGGGTGCCTTATAATAGGTGAAATTAGAATTTCAGGGGAGAACAAGAAGATTGGGTTCCACTATTAAAATGTGTAGGGAGTTTAAAAGCAGGAATCTCTAAGAATGCGTTGAAACCAGAATAACCAATAATTACTCTTATAGTAATCCTTTTTTATACTTAAGTACATCACTAAAAGAAAGGGGTATATAGGTAGGCAGGGTAAAAGATATGGGAAGATGACAATTAACATTTCTATCTAACGAACATATATCACCCCATGACACTCTGAGAAACAACTTTTGGAGAACATTGGTGAAATATATACCGAAGATGGGGCATAAGGCAGATCCTTAACAAAAAGAAATAATGTGTAATTGATAGAGGTTATTTCCAAATATATTAGCGACCTAGGTTTCGTTAACATAAATGTCGACCTCATACCATATTTTCTGTACCAACGTGGGAAACAACGGGCGATACCCTTTAGAAAGAAATAGAATATGACTCCCATAAGTAGTGTTTTGACAACTATATCTAACCCAAGAAACGTATCGCTAGAAAC
This sequence comes from Glandiceps talaboti, assembly GCF_964340395.1. Classification (NCBI taxonomy): domain Eukaryota; kingdom Metazoa; phylum Hemichordata; class Enteropneusta; family Spengelidae; genus Glandiceps; species Glandiceps talaboti. The sequence goes on along the minus strand of NC_135550.1, from coordinate 4,397,778 downwards.
GAAGTCATATATTGATAAAGGTGTTTTATTAGATGTTGCAGTTGGCAAAAAGTCGCCCCAATAAACTTTGTGGGTATCTTGCGCTTCTTAGGTTCCTGAGCTTAAAGAACAACACAGAAACTAACACTAAAAGAATAAGATTAAACATTTGAAAGGGAGAAAAGAGTTGCAAAAGAAAAGGAGTGGAGGCCTCAAATAGATTATCCCAATGGTTATGAGAGTACGTCAATTCATCCAACGGGGTTGCAAAAGCTATTTCATGATTACGTAGTAAATCGACGGCCTTATGTAATTTCATAGTTATAGAATTATCAGCAGATAGCGCATTATTCCAAGTTCATTTTACCTTTGTAATTTATGTGACACGTAATATATTACAAGTATATAAGTTATCGTACCCAATAAAACATTTAAAAAAACACATCCCAGTTGCAGCTACTTCAGCTTTAAGACCCCTTATAGATGTTTCATCATCAGAATTGAATACGTTTTCAAAGTCATACATGTTACGGAAGCGATATCAAGTAACGCTTGGGTTGGTTATTTACCCCACAAAGGCCGATAGAGTTGCAGTGTTTGGTTCTGTTATGGCGCGGCAGTAGCTCATGAGTAACTGTAAATATTAATGGTATACAACTTGACTTATGCAGGCTCTCAGAAGAGGTGAATGGTACTACAACGCCTGTATCAGCTACACAGTCGCAAACGTCTCAAACCATGACAAAACTGCAAGAAAACGGAGAGAATATTTCGATGATGTTATCCGAAGTCCAAACCCTACTTGGAGATATGTTACACAATCAAACCGGGGCAAGTGTAACAAATCCGCAGGAAAACAGAGAGAATATTTCGATGATGTTGACAAACATAACCGAAGTCAAAAGTTTACTGGTGGATATGTTATACAATGTTCCTGTCGTGGTTAATGCCGGCACTCAAAACTATAAGGGAAGAACAAGTCGAAGGCGAGAACGACAACGTGACAACACTCGAAGCGTCGTGCGCAATATACAGGGAAACAGAAAAAAGACCAAACGACGAGTGAGGGATGGTTTCATACCAAAAATATTTCGATATAGCCGAATAGAAACAACTACAGATGATAACGACTCGTCCTTACCGTTGACACGGGACACGGTATGTTAGTGTCGAGGCATCAGTACAACCACATACACGTATCATGGAACTTCCATCCAAACAATCTATTTCACGAATTCGCAAAAGAAAGAATTTGTGCTAGATCCATCTGGGCTTATGATAATATCCACATCTATCGCGAACTACACACACACACACACACACACACACACACACACACACACACACACACACATCGAACTTCTGTGTTTCTTTTTAAATTCAATTGGAAATACGTGTATGACATGGGAAAACCGTCCATTGGCAGAATAAACATCATTTATTCAGGCAGTATCTTTGAAGTGCAAGCTTTCAACTTGAAAGTTCATAAAAGTTGGTACATTTATACGTTTATGTTAAAGCTCATCGGTGGAATTGTTTTAATTTAATGAGTACTTTGCATGATTTTTGGTAAATAGACAATTATCATGAGAATGCATTCCTCAAAGGCAATATAATTTGAATATGTATTGATGATAACATAACAGCAAGTAAACGTGTGGCATTTAGTTTACATCGTGTTTCACTGTGAGCTATTCTGGTTTTTTGGTTTTTTTACGTAGAACTGATGGTCGCCGGGAAATTATGTCGTAATGGTAATGAAGTTGGTTTAGTTGCGACAGAATTTCCGACTGCATGTGTATCTTTAAGAAAACCCGATCATCAAAGAACAAAAGAAAAAACGCTATCGGCTAAAATTTATTGTACAACTTGCGATTGGATAGTTTTTCGCGATGAAAACAAACGTCATTAGCTGCAACAGAATTTCCAGGTAACTTTCAAAAAAGTACGGATCATCATAGAATAATATTTTTACAAGAAATGTTATCTGTCTAAATGTGATGTTTTAAGTAGGCGGAAGGTTTTTTTTCACCGCATATCTTTAAGCTAAAATGTGTCAATTGTCACCCAATATTAATGTCATCCGCTAAAATCTAATCTACAATCGACATAAGAAAGCCCGGCGTTTGCAACATGTAAACGTGAGTACAAATATTTTCAACATGTATCTGTGCATTTGGCCCAAGACCCTGATTATTGAGTGTCAAGATCAAATGAGTGTCAAGATCAAATGATTCAGATTATATAATTGTCAAAATTGGGACGTCATCGATAAAATATCGAAGTACTTTTCGTTAAATGTCCATGGAGATGACAAAGGTAGCAATGCTATACATTTTCATTTATCTTCAAATGCTTGGATTAATACCACTTTGCACAGCATGTTGGATGTAAAGAGACAAAACATAATTATCACATTCCGTCATTTCATAAGAACACTTTTAAGGCCATTTTACTTCTGTAAGGTAAGGTAAGGTAATGCCATGCTTCAATGTGTGTGTATATGTATGTATGTATGTATGTATGTATGTATGTATGTATGTATGTATGTATGTATGTCTGACAAAAACTGGTGCATCGATTCTAATGCAACTTGTTACACATCTTTCATATGCTAATCACAAGAACTGTTTAGATTTTGATAAACTCATTAATTAGTCATTTGCATAGTTGATGATTTTTAAAATTGCACAATTCAAATTCAACATAATTTGGTACATGCTAACCACAATAAGTGCATATGTCATATATGGATTATTACTGTAGCTTATAGTTTTAATGAATAATTTGCATAATTAATAATCTGCATTAACAATGCTATATCTTAAGAATGCACGCAACATTTGGTACATACATCAACCGTAATAAGCAAATGTGTCCTATAAAGTCTGTTGGTATAGTATTTAGTTTTAATGAGTAAATTGAATAATTGATAATATTTAGCTATTACGCCATATCTATAGAATGTACGCTTCATATTTCATATAATTTGGTACATATATCAACCATAACAATGCTCACGTATCCTAAAAGCCTGTTTTTAGTTTTAATTAGGATATATTTTAAGAACGTGAACTTCACATTTTACATACATAACAAATATAACAAACATAACAAATCACACGCGGTGATGTTTAATTTACATAAATCATAATTTTTGATAATTAGGGAATATCTTTCGAATGCAAGCTTTAAATTTCAGGTGATTTACTGTATGCATTGATGGTAAAGAAGTGCATGTCATGATGTGTCCTTTAGAGCTTTTTGATATAACTTATAATCTTAGTGGTCAATATGCATAACTAATGATCTTTTGATAATTAAGCAATATGTTAAATTTGCAAGCTCCAAATTTCATATAGTTTCATATAATTAATTTTCCTATTAAGGGGTACATCATGTATAATATTATAGCTCAGAATTTTGCATTGTCCAACAATGTGTGTGGGACCAACAACCTATGGTTTTGCTCTTACTGGAAACATTCAGTTTAAATCTGGTGCATATTAGTTTAGAAACAAATTCTAAACGCCCTTGATATTTCATGTACATGTATAGAGGCCATAAAACTGTTCTCTCTTTTCTTTTCTTTTCTTTTTCTTTTTTTTTTTAATTTTTGTCTTTTAATACTTTTTTATTATTTGTAATTTAAATATACATCACAATAAAAACAATCACAGACAAAGGGAAAAAAGACTAAGACAATAGACAAAGCGGACAAAAAGACAAACACAACAGATGTGCGAGTTCACATGTTCATAAAACTAGAGGCATAAATCTATTCCATTTTAATTTAAAGTTTTTGTCACTCATGACTTTTTGTTCAATTATCACCACTTCCTTAACTTTCTGAATAAAATAATGGATAGTTAGTCTAACTCTTGTATAGCGGCTAGCGTACAATTGATATTTGCCAAGGAGGATTAAATGGTTCAGCGCAGTCATACTACTCGGAAGGCCAAACAAACTGTTCTTATCAAACCATGAAATGTAACGCAAGTTTCCTAGTTCCACCATGCTGTGCCAAGTGTTATAAACCCAATTCGATAGTTTACTTTCCCTATCTGTAATAAATTTTGCTTGTACATGATAGCCTATCACTGGTTGTAGAAAAGCATAATTTGTGATTATTACATTGGTTGTCCAAAATGTACCGAGAGCAAGATTGGACAGAGTCGAATGCACTGATTTTGGCAAATAATGAAATATGCAAATAAAAGTATTTTGAAGTACACAATGAGATTTTCGACTTCCGTAGGACGGTTTATAAATTATTTCAAAAATCCCATTTAATTACTTGCATATCATAACGGCTGCCGTCTATACAAATATCAATTTAACTGTGCAATTACGAGGTTCGTATTAAAGTATGTTACAGCATATCATATCTATCCTTGGTTTTATCTTCGTAAAGTTTAGATATTATTTTTACGAACATAACTGGAATCCAAGCCGCCATTGTCATTAACCCAGCTAGGTAATATACAGCATCATATGTATAGACATTGTCATACTAGATACCTATAAAATGATGGAACAACATGTATTGTGGTTAAGTGTTCTAAAAAGTTAAAAACCCTTTTGCCAAAGAGACAGGATCCATGAATAAGACATCCACCCATCCATCTATCCATGCATGCATGCATGCGCACACACACACACACACACACACACACACACACATACATACATACATACATACATACATACATACATACATACATACATACATACATACATACATACATACATACAAACATACATACATACATACATACATACATACATACATACATACATTTCGATAGGATTCAATATAACATTATTAACTTGAGAAAGGATAATTGTATAAGTAGAAAGTGTTATTTCATACCTGAAATTGGTGGCCCTGCAAATTCACCAAGGCTCAAAAATAACGTTCCAAGTCCAACAACACTTGCAAAGTCTTCACGTTGTACAATATCTTTTAACGAAGCAATCGCCACAGGCAGAAATACTCCTTGGAACAGTCCTAAACTTACACTGCATGTTACCATCAATGTATAAATGTAACTCGAAGCATTACCAAAAACAAATATGGTGTAACAAAAAACGGTAAATGCAAAGACAAAAATTGGCTATAAATCGTTTGTTAACAAATCAGCCATGGGCTAAACGTCCAACGATAATGCATACGCCATACACAGTCATTATAGTGGTTGCTTGTAGAGATGGTACACCTCTCTACTTACTGCACACACTATCATATACGTAGTGTTCACCATGTAAGAAGCCCCAACCAAAGTTAAGCTCAGACATACGGCCTGAAAAACTATGTATTTTGATAATAAATGGAAGCCAAAACTTTTACGAACATTACGTGGAGGAGATTCTTGTAATCTTTGCCTGGTTTGTCGTTGTGGTGAGATGAAACACTCACTACAGGAGGTATTTTTTTCTGGTTGATTGCTTGAGACCATTTTGTCCAAAGGTCTCATTACAGCAGCAAAGACAAGATTGTTTGCATAAACATCAGCAATAATTAACATAGCTCCTCGCCATCTGTATATGTCAATAAGAAGTTGACAGAATGGGGAGCAGTATCATGACACCAAGTCCAACTCCTGTTAATGAAATTGCTGTGGCTAATGCATGGTGTTTGTCAAAATAGTATCACAAAACATAATCCAAAAGCAGCGCCTAAAACAATAAATTACAAATGTATATCAATTTGATTATAAATTGTTCACCAAAACCAAAGGATTTAAGAGTGTTAAAGAGGTAAGCTTGGTTCACCCGATCGAAGGCCTTTTCTTGATCTAAGGCGACAATCCCTAAGTTTATTCCTGTTTGGTTTCAGTAGTGTATACTGTCCCTTATCAAATTGATATTATCTTCAATATTACGACCTGGTATGCTACAGGTTTGATGATGCTTCCAAGAACGTTACGTAGGCGCAGAGAAAGACATTTAGTAAATATTGTGTAATCACTACAAAGTAGACTAAGTGGTCGCCAGTTTTTTAAGAGTACTAGTGCTGTCTCCTTTCTTTGGGATAAGAATGATGATGGCACGACGACTAGATTGAGGGAGTTCACCATCTCTAATACAGACGTGTAAAACATCTAGGAAATATTGTCCTATTATATGCCAATCTCTAATTAGATTAATACTGTCTTCTATACAGCACCCAGGTTTTATAATCACTACATAACAAATTGACTGGGCGCCAATTTTTGAGTAGAGTATTGTCACCTTTTTTCGGGAACTAAATATGGCTCTTCGACTAGACTGTGGGAGTTCGCCATCTTTATAATACATTTTGTAAGACTTCTAAGAAATCTTGGTTGATCATAGGCCAGAACCTTTTATAAAACTCGTTAGGGATTCCATCGATACCAGGCGAGAGGTTGTTTGAAAGTTGTTTGACAGCATGTCTTAGTTCCTCAAGACTCATAGCAGTGTCGCAGTAGTCGGACTTGTCTTTGTCAAGATTTGGAAGATTTGCAAGTAGTTTGTTTTGCTCTGAAGTGGAAATAAGGTTAGGTGTGAACAGATTTTTGTAGAAACTGTGTTTGCGGATTTCTGTTTGGTCTGTGGATATTGATTGATCACTGCGTCGTAGCTACATTTGCGACTGTTCTTTTATTTTTCGAGACTGGACAAAAAGCCTGTAGAAGTGTCACTTTCTTGAGGTTTGAGTCTGTGTGTGTTGTATCAGAGATCATGTGTTCGATTTCTTTTAATTCACGTTCAAGATTTTCTTTTGATCATTTTTGAAGGACTGGTGTTTTTGTGTTGAATATTACTGAGTCAACCATTTTATTTTGTTGTTTCCTATGTCCCACCAATCTTGTATTTTTGGAAAGTTTGTCTTTTTATTTTTTCCGTTGGGTCCATATTAAACTCTTCGATGAGTTCACACATTTTTTTGTCTTCAAGAAGTTCCGTGTTTTACCACCAGATAGGGGAGGTGTTTTTTTTTATTTTCACCAAAGAGTGATCTAGCTGTGAAGGCTTGTGATCCTGTGTAAATTTTTGCAGTATGTATACGTGTGGCCAGGTGTTTAGGTATGTACATTTTGTCAAGTCTAGCAGCTGTAGTGTTGTGGTCATTCTGCCTTGTGTATTGTTTTATGTTGCCATGGTGATACAGATGCAGAATTGTGTTAAGGCTGAGTGAAGTAAGAATGTCTTGTTCTTGTTGGCTTGTACGGTCAATTTTTGGCTCTGTCGTACAATTGAAGTCACCTCCAAGAATTATTGGGTCATCATTCAAGTCATTTAAGAATTGTTTTAATTTCAGGAAGACTTGTAGTCTTTCGTTACCATTGTTAGGTGCATACATATTAATACAGTGAATTGGATCACCATTGACTCGTACATGAGCGTGCAAGAGTCTACTATTTATGACTTCATCTGTTGATAAGATTTCAGTATTGCTGTTAGGTGTAAGCAGAATTGCAATTATACCAGCTCGCCATTAAGATTAAAGAAAAGAAGAATATAATGCATTGTCGTTCCATGATAACCCAGAAAATTGGAAGAGGTTTATGGAGATTTCTTTGTTGTCAGGTTGCTTACTTTGACGTGTTTACTTTTTATCTTATATACTCTTGCTTTCTCTGCGGTTGTAAGAGATTCGTTCATGCGGTAGTGTTTTAAACAGTAGATGAGTTTCTTTAAATCAGTACAGAACTCAGCACACCTTTCAATGATTTTCTTCGAGTGCATGGTATCCAGTAGGAATGTTATTATCGATTCTGTGTTGTGAGCTGTTATCACCAGTCACTGATAGCTCTGACACGTCAGACATGGTGGATTCAGTGTTATCGCCATCCTGTGTAGGTTCAGCATCTTGTGTGTCAGTACAAGGTGCGGAAAGTATGAAGAGGTCTTGAGATTGTTCGAATGGGGTGTCAACATTTGGATAGAGTTCCGCAGCGCATGGAATTGAAGAGTCGGAAAGATCGAGAGAGAGAAAGACTGGGGTTGAGAAGGATTTGAGCTTGAAAAGGAAGAGGGAGAGGTGGGGAGGGATGGAGGTGATGGCAAAGTTGAAAGAGGGGTTCGTACCCTCTCTTCATCGGGTGTAAATTGTTGTTTGCATTTGCAGTGATCATTTCAATTTCATTGGTGCGTTTATTGTCATTTATAACGTGGTGTAAGTCGGTGGTGTCTTCTGCCATTTCATAGTTATCTGATGGGGTATTTTCTGTTTTGTTTTGAGAGTCAGTTATAGCGTTGGTGTCTTGGTCATTACAGTTTGATATATTTTCCGTAGTTTTTCCGTGTGTGTCGTTTCTGTCAGATGTTGTTTCGTTGCTGTCGTTTAACAGAGCGTCGTCTTTAGTGCCCTGAATAGTATCAATGTCTTGGTTTACAGTTTGGCCATTGTCACCTGTGTCAACACGCGTTTTTGTGTTGTTGTTTTGGTTTTTGTTTGTTTGTTTGGTTGGTTTTTTGTTTGTTTGTTTGTTTGTTTGTTTGTTTTGTTTTGGGTTTTTTTTTTGGTGTGTTTTTTTTTTGTTTTTTTTTTGGGGGGGGGGGGTTGTTATTGGTAACATTTGTGTTTTGAGGGTCATCTGTGGCATGTGGTGTGTGTTATGCTATTATTACTACTGATCTTCGCACACAGCTGATAGACCAAGTAATAACACCCGAATAACTCTCATATCTCATATCTGACTCAACTTCTGTATGTACGTACCAGGATCACACTTGAACTTTAAAGGGAATTAGCTCAGACTACACACAGTGTTTAAAGATCTACACTGGAAATCAAGGCAAACACCCAGCATAGTGCCTCGTTCATTGACTTCCCGCGAAGCCAAGTCCTCTTGCCAAATCTGAGCTGAAGTGCCTGTCTCAGTGTGCTTTATTGTGACGTCCTTAAAGTCTAAATATACATAACGCATGGCCAATGGCCAAATAATTAATGCACTCCATATATAGTTTTCATGGGCGTTATAATACCCTAAAAGTAAATTTAAAACATTGATGAATGATCACTATGAATCCTAGATATTTATGAAATGCAGACTGTCGTCTCATGTATTCGAGTATGCTTGGAATCCTGTGTGGTCTAAATCCAATATCCTTGAGACAGTCTATTGACCTTTCAGTCAAACTAGGCCATGCGATGTTGTTAAAATATTCAGTTTACTGAAAATATAAATATGTCATCTGTGACACTATTTGCTTGTATTCTGTCTGTGGTATTTTGCGTTTGTTTCTGTCACTTGTTGTTCATTGTTGGTAATTTTGTGGAGTTTGAGTGTTATTACCCGGACTTTTGGTTTCCTTTGCTTGTGTATCAGTATTTTGGGGGCAGTTGCATTGTATATGACCTGATGCTCCACATTTCAAGCATTTAAATTCATCTGTTGAAATATATATACGGTAAACCTTATTGTCATGGGTAACATGTAAATGGCCTTCGAGTTCGTCTTTGTTATGGAGAAGTATGTATATTTGTCTCCTGAATGACTGTACGTGTTTCAATTCTTGTTTCTTGCAACCTAAAGGAATGGTTTTCATTTCACTAACCATCTTTCCACACGGGGAAAGTTCTCCTTTTAGTGTATCATTAGGTATAAATGGGGGTACACCCGATAATATGACCTTTGTTGCCATTGCCTCAACATTTGCCCATGTGCCGTCGATAGTCAATCCACGCAAGACCATCGTAGCGACCCATGTAACAGATCCAAAATAAACAAAGACATTTCCGTTTGCTCTGAAAGCAGCAATAATATTCCTGGGTCCTATAATCTCTACTATTTTCTCAACGTATGTTTCGACCTTAATTCCATCTATGGGTGAACACTTAATCCCATGTTTCCGAGACAAGCTGGCTGTGGTGTCTCAAGTTTGGTTTGATGGCCAGGTGGCCATCTTTGTTTCACCAACCAAAGTGTTCAAAATTCAGAGAAAAAACAGAGAAATAAGAAACAAATTGACTTACATTTCGAAAAGCAATACCTTTACGAAGGTAGAAAAGTGAAGCGGATAGATGGTTGTAACGATGATAGTAGTGGTAGTGGTGGTGGTGGTGGTAGTAGTAGTAGTAGTAGTAGTAGTAGTAGTAGTAGTAGTAGTAGTAGTAGCGCAGCAGCGATGGCAGTTGTCGCAATGCTGACTAAATTCTGAAAAGTGAATGAAGAACCGAGTCCCTTCACTTCATTATAACATTAGTGCGTGTGCAACATAAATTTTGAAAATATTTTTAGTTCAAAATCGTCATCAAAATAGAAATAAGTTAGTGGGTCTTTGCATATAATACATAAATAATCTCCCGGTATTTCTCATTCGTGCTACGTCATCTCAGACTCATGATTTCCCTATGTCTGCATCCCTCCTCTCATATCGGCTCAGAGAGATACAGCGGACACGATGGGAATCATTCGTCATCGATGACGTAGCACTCACTCGAAATACAATGAGATTAAATATATTATTTTATTATTCTTGTCGTTAGGAGTGTATGTAAAATTCTAATTAGGTCATAGTCACTCACCGCAAAATATATTTCGCAAAATTAATGCCCTTGGTTATTAGAGGTCGTTTATTTTCAACTGACAGGCGGGGTTTGTGTTTTTGGTGGGGGACCATTTTGAATATGACAACCGACTTGAAGTGTGGGTTCGTTCAATTTAGAAGAAAACACCACACGAAATGGGAGGGGGGCCTAACTTTGGAAAACAATGACAACAACAACAACAACAACAACAACAACGACAACAACAACAACATCAATGTATTTGTCATTTTGGTGTCATGAAACCCCAGGGTGGGAGGGGTGTAACTGCCTATAAAATGGTACGGGGGGGGGGGGTCCTCTGAGATCTCCAAACTCATAATGACTGGTATCATACGAAAGAAGAGACCGTTTCACATACATATTGTATAGCACAAAATGTATACTATGGCTTGCTTTGAAGTGTCCTTTTTGCAAGAACATTACACATTGTGGTATTATAGTGATGTTTTCATCTTCAAAAATAAAAATAAAACAGTAACAATGGAAAGTAAGCAGTGAAAGTAGAATAGAAGTTTGAGGGGGCCAAGTAAAGGTGGGTACGGGATGGGGTTCCCCTCTCGACCCTGGAGATGTTTGAAATTAAAGGACTAGAAGAATACTCTCTGATACTATTTCAACATTGTCTTGGTGGTAACATACAAGGGAGCAGTGTACGTGGGGTGGGGGGCGGGGGATGGGGGTACAAGTGCATCATACAGACATACTCTGGTATATTCTGCGTTTTTAGATTCAGGTAGGAGAAACATTCGAAATCGTGTAATATATTTCTTTAGGAAAATAGCAATCCAAGAAACACCACGCATCCCTGTTATGCACTATTCTGATATTTCAGTGTTAGCTATCAGCATTGATATCATGTAGATGTGTCCTCTAATTGACCGTTAAGTACCTCCATAATTAAAGGTAGTTAAATCTTGTTCCGGAACAAGCAAATCAGCAATTAATATGTTCACTAACCATCTAATATATCCAACGTTCGGCGTGTGGTAAAATAAATAACTCACAAGACACCAGTGATTATTAACCAGTAATCAGACCGTTTGGAATTTATTCACTAAATGGACCAATCATCGAACAGATTTTGCAATGTCACATAATTCATGTTATGTACACTAATAACCCATACCACGTAACTGTACACGACGAGGAAATTAGTATTACACGACGTGTAAAAAATATAATGACCTCAGCTTATGTCAGGCCACCAGGCATTTATTAACTTCACATTTTGTTTAGTAAAGTAAAACCGGAAATCAAGACTAGTTTTAAAGTTTCTTTGCTGAATTCAAAAAAGAGTACTTATTAAAGGAGACACATACGTACATATGAAGATAATATAAAATCACTTGTACATTACATCACTTATGTAAACACATCTTACATGCATACGTTCTGAGGTACCCCTCTACTGTCAATGGTTTGTTTAACAGACTAAAAACCCTTAAATATACATATATGTATATCTTACACAAGCCAGAATTTACACCCTGGTCGTTCTACGTCATGACAACAAGCGTCTACGTCACTGGTTTTAGGTTGCTCAAAATGTGAGTCAAAATCTTCGCAATTGGAATATTTTTTAAACTGATACTTAATATATTACGCTTCCGGAGATAAGGTTACAATCCCCAATACTTTCCTTAGTTCAGTCTGAAAACACTAGTTAAAGACTTTTCATCCCTAAATATATAACCTTCCCTTACGTAAAAATTAGTTTAAAATGGTACAAATCTTGCTTACAGACATGCCTTAATGTTCACACGTTAACTAATACAATGAGTCGTAATGCTTTCACAACTAGGTAATCACACACTCTGGTTTATTAGCTAAACCTATAATGTAAAGTAAACGTCTCCCTATAATAATACCCCATTAGCTGATTAGATAAAGTCATGTAACAGATTGTACATTTCACGTCTAGAGAGATTCAGTACTGTCCAACTTTATAAAACTACACACAGTCCCACTAATACCTCTACTACTAAATACAAGCAATACTGGTCTATTCTGAACATTGTCTGTTATTAGTTTTGAGTTCCAACCACTGTATCAATAAAGTAAAAAAGTAAATAAATGCAAATGTCTATAAGTTCACACACACACACACACACACACACACACACACACACACACACATATATATATATATATATATATATATATATATATATATATATATATATATATATATATATATATATATATATATATATATATATATATATATATATATATATATATATATACCTCTCGGTGAGTATCAATCTGCTAAGACAGTGCTCTATACCGCAGTGGCAGAGCGTAATAGTTTTGGTAGTACTGGAACTCTTTCTTGGGTGTAACTCGGAGTTTCACGCATATTGCGATCATCAGAGTGTCTGATGATCGCAATATGCGTGAAACTCCGAGTTACACCCAAGAAAGAGTTCCAGTACTACCAAAACTATATATATATATATATATATATATATATATATATATATATATATATATATATATATATATATATATATATATATATATATATATATATACACACACACTATGGCAAGCATAGCAGGGCAACAATTCAACATACATTTGCGTCTCTAGCAAGGTTTATCGATGCGACGTATGTTGTCATAGTTGATGAGTTCAGTGAGTACTAAAAACCATCATTTTGTGGAATAGTTTCTTGATTGGTTAGAACCAACTGGTAGGAATGACATATTCTAACTTGGCATATTGTTAACATAGCGACTGTTTGGGAATCGGAATGTATTGTGTCTGCGCAGTTCAGCCTAGTTCGCATGTGTTCAGAATAGTATACAGTATTCCAACCAGCTGGTTCAAACCACTCAGGAAAGTATTCCATCATCGGTTGAGTTTTTTAATGCTCCTGTGTCTACTGAACTTTGTTATGGCAATATGAGACATATCGATAAGAGACGGACACAAATTCGGATGTCCTTGAAATATATCAGTCATGTTGGATTCGTTTAGTACTCAACGATCATTTCATTTATTCTCTGCACACACACACACACACACACACACACACACACACACACACACACACTCATTAAAACTTTGAAATATAGAGGAAATGTAAATTTAATAAAAACTATCGGGAAAAAAGTATATCTGCGAAATTCAAATATTTCTTTTTGGTCTGATTGACTTTAATACCATAATACACAGTGATAGTACATTTTAATATACAAACTTAAATGTTAAATTACGATTCTGATTCTTATTATCTTCCAGCCAGCCAGCTAGCTACATAACGTACAACACAAGCCACTGAACGCCACTATGGTAGTATCGTCAATTAAGATAATGTAACGACTCACATCCCATTGGTATAGTTGAAGCCTGCTTTAAAACCATACTCTCAAAATCCGATAAGTTGTGAGGTAATAATTGCGTAATCTGTTAATCGTTCTCGGTATAAGGCAGGGTCTATTAACAGACCAATTGAGCTGAAAATGTATACCCACAGACTTTGATTAATACAAATATTTGTTTAAATAATTTTTTAACATCTTTACTCGTGACATTTTATGATATGTCTGTGATGGTATCATTGAAAACAGTCTTTCTATTTTGCATGGTATAGGAGGCATGATGTGTTTTCACATTCAATGTGGCCGTTTTGAAGAAATGCAAGATATTAGTGTTAACGTTTGGTCACAGTATCCGATAACTACTCATTGTACAGAAAAACCATAAAGTCTTAAGATATGTTAAGGCGTTTGGACGTTTAAGACACAGTTTTTTCATCTTGGTCATACTATCATCACACACGGAGGATGATGCTTTGTATCCTTCAGAGAGGCATCTGAAGTATTATGCTGACAGTCGTTGAGACAGTGACAATGATGAATATTATTAGGAAAGCACGGTCAATGACCCGTGCCACTTGTTTCCAATCCCTCTGAAGTTCTTCCTCGTGTGCCTGATCGGAGTATTTTTCCACTAGGTCGTCTAACTGAGAAGAGATGTGACGCATTATTTCTAATAATTGTCTGGTACTATCTACACACACGTCAAAACGATGCAACTGGTTGACGCAACAAAGATGGCGATTGTTACCACAGCAACGATGACGCTTCTGCGTTTCCCCATGTGTATCCGTATGGTTGTGATCCTCATCATTGTCAAAGCTAGTTTCCTCAAATTTGTTTGTAAGAGGGCGCCCTCTTGTGAGCAATGACATAGTATCGAGAGACCGTAGAGAAAATTCTCCGTTGTTATGTCGTTTGACTGCTACGGGGTTGTATTTCACATGTCCCCGCTTTTTCTTCAAGAATGGGGATGGCTCAGTGGCAACAAGCATAGCCTTACCTAGCCATCCAAACGCTGCTCGTCGTAACCAAGGTGGGACCTCGTGCCAACCTGGATTCCGATGGTAGAAATTTAAGACGACCACAGTCATTGCTGTTGACATGGAAACCAATATCATGGTAATAACGTAATATTGAACTGAAAACGAACAAACATGACAAACGTGATAGCAACTTAAAGAATGTAGCAATAATTAATCATTTTCTCCTTTTTTCAAATAAAATTTATCATACACTTGAGCAACATACATTATATTATATCTATAGTAACATTACTTATGCCATTTATATTTTCACTTAAATCCAATGGGGGGGGGGGTTGCGAGCATTGTATATACTAGTCTCTGTCCTCAACATTATCAAAAACCTGGAATTGGAAACCCACTTCGAATTCGGGGATCGGACACACAGGATTACAAGAAACTGCGGCAAGCAACTAAATGTTTGTAAGTTACTTTAATAGTATTACTCTTATTACTAGGTGTAGTCTTTACAGTGCATAAGTCGTCCCAATTCATACGCGAGCATCTCGAGGTACCACGTTTTGAAAATCCAGCGAGGTAGCTAGGAAAGTAGAAGATACGTCGTGTCGCTCCCCCCTCCCCGGTGACGAGAGAGATGTTGACCGATGTGTGAGGGCGCCCCGACCCCGCCCTACCTGACAGACACTAATAGTTAGTGTTACCGAGGGACGCCCAGACTAAACTATGTTTCTGAGCAGAAATGCATTCGATTTACGAACGATTTGTTGCCAAAGTGAACTCTAGTGTCACGCAAATAAGTCAACTTCAAACTGCTGGTGATAACTTGGGATAAGTAAGGGTTTACACAGTGATCAGGACTCCACGTATTGTATTTGCCAGCAGACATCACACTTTAACTGACCCCTGTTTGTTTGTATCAGTAAAACAATATATAATATTATACTAGCGATAAAAGATGCGCTCTTATTCATACTCTAGCTAAATAAATTATTTTGTCGATCAAACAACCAACAGTATATTCATTGAAAATTGTTAACGTCCAATAATTGTATTAATCAATTAGAGATCTATTATACCTGTAAGTAGTGTTATAGTCGGGAGTCTATGGTTTTAGTAATAAGTTGAAATCGCGGTTAATTTGGATCGCAGAAGGTGTACAATATAATAATATTATATCAAACAGAAGAGTTCCAGTTACAGCTAGCTAGTACAGCTTTAATTAGATTACCTTCAAGTGTTGTGATTTTGCATTTTCTTAGCATAATCACAGCTAATAGTATGCTCTTTCATTTTGAACTATGACCCCAATACGTTCCAACCGAAAATGACAAGATCGGCGTAATTCTGCATTCAGATCTACAACTTTGCAATATTTGTTAATTGGGTCGGCAGATTATCAAATAAAGTCTATCAAATTTATTCAAAATGTTTCATTAGTGTTCAATCATATCTTTGGATAACCAAATAACCAAATGTACTCCTGTCAAATTCCCATTACGGGAATGTTATTAATGTAATGGACAGTGTGCGAAGAAAGGTGTGTACTCATTACAGTGCTGATCTTATTGTTACTATGGCACTATTCAAAATGTTAGAGTTTAGAAATTCAATTATATCAGTTTCCATAGTAATTTCAATACTTTTTGAAATATACCCATACAACGACTATATCTTCTTCGGGAAAAATGAATAGTGGGATTATGCTAGAAAATTGCAATAACATAGTAGCTGCCGTGGATTGAACAAAAGTGTGTCTGTACATGGCTTATCTATAAATCCCTGATGATAGATAGTTTAGCTTCCGGTGGATTATGACCAAACTATGGATTCGCGTTAGGTTATTTGACCACATGGGCTGATGTATTTGTTCATAAACATGTAGTTATAAAGTTGATTTAAGAAAAGTGTCCACTCGGGTCTTTATTATTATTATTATTATTATTATTATTATTATAATTACGGTATAAGGAACAACTTTATAAAGGAAGGCTCAGACACTACAAATAAGACGTATGTCTAGCTGGCGTATGTGATTAACTAAACAAAGAATACCAAAAAACTACAGCTATATATTAGTGATGCTGCTATGTCCGACTATACAAAGAGTTGATTACACGTGTACACGTATAAAAGTTTCAGAAACTTTATTTCAAGCTATACATGTACGTGGATTGAAAAGAATACAAATGATTACCATACGTGAATTGGCTAGTGGCTTTCCAGGTACGTATCTACATGTTACCTCCCGTAAGGGTACGGGACGTATTAAAAGGGGGATGTCTGTCTGTGTGTCTGTCATGTGTCCGTCTGTGTGTGTGTGTCTGTCTGTCTGTCTGTCTGTCTGTCTGTCTGTCTGTCTGTCTGTGTCACTGTTTTCTTAAAAACGGCGGGCTCAAGTATAATGAAATTTAGTACATATAATGTTTGGGGTAATGGCTAGACCTGATTAGTTTTTGAGCGAGATCTGTTCACGTAAATTTGCATATCAATGAAATCAACTAATTAAGCAATATCTTATGACTGCATACTTCAATTTCAATATAATTTAGTATATTCGTTAAACATAAACATAAATTTGTCCTATAAAATTTGTTGATGCACCTTACAGTGTTAATGAATAATTTGCATAATTAATTATTTTTGGTAATTAGGCTATATTTTAAGAATGCATACTTCATATTCAACATAATTTAGAACATATGTTAACCATAAAAAAAACACATATGTCCTATCAAGTATGTTGATGTACCTTTCAGTGTTAATGAATAATTTGCATAATTAATTATTCTTGGTAATTAGGCTATATCTTATGACTGCATACTTCAACTTAAATACAATTCAGTACATACATTAACCATAACAAATTGTGTATGTCCTATAAAGTTAGTTGATGTACCTTACAGTGTTAATGAATAATTTGCATAATTAATGAGTTTCGGTAATTAGGCTATATCTTAAGACTGCATACTTCAATTTCAATATCATTTAGTACATACGTTAACCATAACAAAGCGGGTATGTACTATAACATTTGTTGATATAGCTTACAGTTTTAATGAAAAATTTGCATAATTAATGATTTTAGGTAACTAGGCTGTATCTTAAAAATGCAAGCTTCAAATTTTGTATAATATGGTACATATATCAACCATAATAATACGCACCTGTCCTATGAAGTTTGTTGCTGCAAGTTTTACCTTTAATGAGTATTTTGAATAATGAACGATATTCAGTAATTAAGCACTCTTCAAATTCCGTATAATTTGGCACATACATTAACCTAAGAAAGCACGCTAGTCCAAAAAAAAGCCTGTTACCATACTTTTTTTTAGTTTAATGAGTTATTTGCATAATTAGTGATTCCCTTACAGGGGGCATTCAGTTGAAATCTGTTTTAATTTTATTACTTGAATTGGCATATGGACTATTTAAAGAAGGCAACGCAACGTCTTTCAGTTAGTGTTCTCTATCTTTCTCTCCATCCTCCAGCTCTCCGACTCTCTCCCTGTTCTCTCCCCTCTCTGTCCCCCCCTTCTCTGTTTGTCTGTCTGTCTGTCTGTCTGTCTGTCTGTCTGTCTGTCTGTCTGTCTGTCTGTCTGTCTGACTGACTGGCAGACTGACTGTCTATCTATCTCTGATGACTCTGTATATCTCTCTGTCTCCCTCTGTCTCTGTCTCTGTACATCTGTAGCTGTCTCTCATCACCTAGCTAATAAAGTCAATCAAGAAAATAAATATTGCATTTTTGTAATCGTGAGTTGTAAGCATGAAAACAGTAAATTACCATGGTTATGTTAGAAACGCCGATGTTTGATCAACGAATTATCGCTAGAGTTTAATACTCGGGTGAGGATTGTTGTAATGACATAGGAATGTGAACGCCATCGAGTCGTGATCGAGATACACCTATTAACTGACTCAGTACGAAAGCCGCTATAAACTCAATTAACGATAGCTCCGTTACCGGTCCCCAACTGTTACAACATGTAGGTAACATATATGCATGCCAGTGGGGTTATCCCCGTAGCTATGAGAACAAAGGAAACCTATACAAGTCATGTTATACCACCATCCTTGTCTTTCCTAATTTTAGGCAATTTGTTATCAAAGTACATTCGAGTACAGATATCGTGACATCAACTTGAATAATCATAACTCGTGACATTTTCAAAATAAAAACAACTCCTCCAGACATTTCGTTAGCAATGATTTTCCTTTTCACGAAATACCACAATTTAGCTATTGCTAATCACATACTGAAAAAATTCCATCACAATGTAATATAATCGACAGTGTACAATATAAACACTTACGTCATCGCACGCGTGAAATCAACATCGCCATAGCAACACGTACAAAGACATAATCAGTCTCTCGAAGAATGTTCCCACAAAGGTGATACTTACATCTATGTTTAAAAAATTCGAAAATAGGTAGTTCATGACCCCGTTATAAGAATCCCCTGATGTACAGATATTTCACAAATAATTTGTAGAAGTAGCTCTATGTTGTTAAAGGAATCAGACAATTGTTGAGATGTGATGATATACAACCGTAAGTTTGATACACATAGATGCTGATAGAGCACCATCCTATTTCATGCTGTATGTCGAAGTCAATAATAATCAATTCGTAATATAAAGTAACAAAACAAAATTCCGTGAAACAAAACGCATATTTTTTTAATTGGGTTAAGAATTTTACGTAGCCTGTACAGACGTGCTGTTTCTTAGTGAAAGTAATGATATCACTTCAAATTACACTGAATTACACTTCCTTGGGCAAGAAGTGTGTATTTGGATCTGATTGTGTGTCCATCTTTACATTTTGAAATATGGGAAAACCGTAATTGAAAACACAGTTATAAGTGTCAGGGGAAGTAGAAAGTCATCTGACACCGATATCCAAGGACATTTTCTATAAGAACAGTGCATCTTTTGCTCAGAAGAGACCTCAGCTCAGTCTTTCTAACATAACAATTTTAATAATCATGTCTGAGGCTTTTTGTTGAGTCTGGAGCGTGAATGGTCTACTAGTAAAGGAATTTAATTGCCAATTTGGCCTTACTTAAAAAACTACACTTTGCGAAAAAAGACACCTATTATGCTGAGAGCTGTACTACACGATTCCTTAGTTACTACGTAATCATGTTAGATAGCTATATAGCTCTTCTAGATTCACAAGTCAAGTCCATCGTCGAGCTATCAGTCATTCTTTTTATTAAATTAGTTGTCCAAACCAGGCCTGCATTTCCCCTAATTTAGTTACATTTGAGATCCGTTGACATTTTTAGTGCTACTCAGTGTCTGTCAGTGTTATGTTGGTAACCTCGTTCATTAGTTATATACATAACATTCCTTGACGTCATGGCCTACACAACGACCGCCCCATATAGAGGATAATAACAAAAGTATAACAAAGAAATTCACTCTTATAGGTCAGCAAATAACGATTCCAAGTGAGATCTAAATCTGTTGACTACATTTTATCAATGATAATGATGGAACAGTATATATAGTTAAGTTCTAACCAGTCTAACCCTTCCGAGTTTGAACTATAAAAGTGCCAACTCATTAACATGGTAATTTTTATATAAAATGATAAAATAACATAGAATAAAATATTGTGAATTATATAATAAAAATAATTTTTATTACATACATAATTAATATAAATGTAATATGAGTTATGAATATTCCCAATTTTTAATTTCGATTCTGTGAATGTAAACTTAATGACGTAAATTGCAATCATATTGGTAACAAACATAGTGAATACCAGTAAACAGTAAAAGTATCTATTAGTAATTACAGTAACTATTAGTAAGCAACTAATTATACTTTTTCTTACCTATGAGGGGTATTGTATCCGACGTTGGTGGCATAAACTCTGATGCCAACAGTAGAAATACAGTAAGTGACAACAATATGGTTATATCCAGGGTCACTTTCTCACCAGAATCACATGGCAGGTAGAACCCTAGTAGTGTAACGGCAAATATCAGAGCACAGGGCACAATCAGGTTCAATACATAAAACAGTGGTCTTCGGTGAAGTTCTAAAGTTACGGTAATTTCTGTGAATGGTGTGTTAGGATCGTCTAAGTGATCGTACATTGATGTGTTCCGTGCAATATCTAACGCATCCAGGTCCCATTCTCCGTTATCGACGAAATATGCTGTATCCCCCATGCCGACCTGCATGTCAATGTAATACTGGGGGTACTGCCACGAACCAAAAACGAGGCTGCACTTCTGACGATCGAACGGAAATAATCGAATATCGATTCTGCAAAAGCTATTCATGATTAGGGAGGCACTCCAATCGATATGACCGTCGGCTCGAATCACCATCAACGCCTTTTCCATCAAATTTTCCCATCTTGTATCAGCACTGGAAAAGAATAACGACCAATAGCATTTACAGAACTATAACATCTTCTTGAAAGATATGATAACATAGTTGAATGCAGAATTCGCACTAAAATATATTAATTTCTCCCATCTCATTTATCAAAACAGTGCAATGGTGATGATAAAGTGTTAGCAATATCCAAGAATTTTTCGCAACAAAGTCACGGTTTGTACAGATCTTTTACCAAGTTGTACAACCAGAAGTAGAACTTTTTATAAACAGGGAAGGTAAACACATGATTAATAACACTTGGCACAGCATGTGGAAAGTACAGAGACAAGTATATTACATGCCGTCGTTTGATAAGGACAGTTTTATGGCCACTTTACATTCAAATAGTTCACATGCCTTCACAAACAAATTTGAAGTTCACGTGGCTCTTCATGTACACATAAAGTGACCATAAATCTGTTCTTATCAAACGATGGAATGTAATACAAGTCTCTGCTGTTCCAAAATGCTGTGCAAAGTGTTATTAATCCAATTCATTTGTTAACTTTCCCTTTTTGTAACAAGTTACTCTTGTCACTGCTTGGTTGTCACCGATTGTATATTTGTACACGTTCAGGAATGAGGGTTGTAAAATATTTGTCCGAGGATTTGATATTATGAAATACAAAGCATGTAAATCATATGAAAGAAGCCGATAAAAGATATAATCATAAGGGGTTGTAAATGTTTGATATCAAAACATCTCACTTGTTGTAAAGTGTGATATCCGGAATCCATATATGGGATGTTGGTAACCAAATATGGTCAACACCACCATAATCACTAGCATTCCATCTTAAGAATTCATCCATCCACCACTGTAAGTACAAGAGACAATTAAACAGTCTATAAATTCAGGCGAAAGAATGAAAGGGCTTACAGAACTTTTTAGAGATGCTACTTGCAAATATGGTCAAAGGTTTCGCTCAATTCTTTATTAGTTTTTATTTCATTCAATGCTCGTTTGTTCACAAGTTAACAATGTTATTCTATCAAGTAGTATAAATCACATCCAATCAACACTTTTACATATCTAACTAAATGGTGTTACTAAATCATTGTACCATCACATCCATTCAACACAGTAATAGCTTTTACATATCTAACTAAATGGTGTTACTAAATCATTATACATTTTAGAGTACTGTGGTATAAGCTAAGTTTATAAGATGTTTGACTCGATTGAGACTACTTGCATAATGCCATAATTAATTAATTAGTAGTATAAATGTTAATGCAATGCATACCTTTGATGACAATAAAATCGTATTCTAGCAATGTTAGTACAATTGATAACATAATAGTGTGTGGTTTCCTCGACAATTTATTGTACGTACAATAAATTATGTCATCGTGTACTATTTCTAAATACCAGGATTAAGTTCAGTCAGTATCAAATGATAGTTGAGTATACTTCAGTAAATAGAATACACAAGGCATCGTTTAAACTACAGTTAAAATTATGCCTTATAAATGTATAAACTCTGAATGTGCCCCTTTAATAAGTGGATAAGAAATAAATGGGTTGTCGTCACATTTTACTTTAGACAACATGGGTACGGTAGGTTCCTCTGTATAGTGAAAGGGTGTGATTTCTGTGTTAGTGACAATGTGTTAGTTACGTTACTATTAAACGTTTTCCTTGACGTATACAGATTCCGGGACCGATATATGCCTGTACTTACTTCCTATTTTTTGACAGTTTAGTTACAAATTTCTATATACCAGTATAATTAGATATGAATCATAAAAGCAATATATCAGCCCTTTGGATGGTATACCCTTGTTCTGTCCAGCTGACTCCATCCATACACAAGTTAACTTCTTCTTCATCGGAAACATGCATGTTTGTAACAAATCACTAGTCTTCTTTATAACTGGATCTGACAGAATGATATAAGTAAGATCCAGTTTAAACACTAAAGACGGACAGGTGATTTGTTCGAAACATGTTTGTTTTCCAATTAAAAGTGAAAAAGGAGAACTTGTATACGACTCATAGTAATACCATGCTGATATATGTAATATTATCATAGTTAACCCACCCTATCAACTGATCAGTCCTCGGGGCATACATCCCCAGGAGGGAGTTTGTTGCTTAATTATATAAGAGTATTTGACATGAGTTCAGAAAGTGCTTTGTTAATAACCAAAATAACACACAGCTATATGCTGCTGGTATCAAAATGAATTTACACTGAAAAGACTGATCTAATCTAGAAAAACCCGTTGACTCTCGTTTCTTTTTTTGAACATGACAAACATATCAAAATCACCGTTCAATGGAATTACTCATTTGTTTCATCTCTCTTAAATGAAACTTTTGATAAACATGAAAGTTTGGTGAACTTCCATGAATTTGAGCTTATATAAGCATGGTATGCCTGGCAGGTACAGCTATAATATGCAGTGCAGATCTACGTTTAGAAAACCTTTAGAAAGGACATTGCACTACCATCCATATCTTAGGGAGGAAGTAAATCTAACACCAGGTGTGAAAGATATTATATGTCTTCCCATCACATCTATGCCTTCTAAAAACAACTCTTTCTATGTGATTGCATTCATCTGTGTCAATGACGTACCATAGTAATCCATGCGTTAACTGTTATTCTCTGCTGTCGTTCGTCCTGAAAATAACCAAAATAATATTTCCGATTGTATATTTAAAAACAGACAATGACGATGCTTGCCCTATTAAGTGGTGCAATTTAATTTCGACAGCAAAAAACACGACAGTATGGTTTGTTCAAACTCCATTCCAACTTACATCAACGCCTGACGCACGCACTTAATTAAAATGCAACACTTATCGGTTACATCATGTTTTGACATCGCAATGGCTTCCATCCATATCAGAGTCTATTTCCTGTCTCTATCAAATTTACGCTGCATTGCAACAAACAACAAGCGACCTATCGGTCCGAATAGCTCCGTTGGTTTTTTTTTAAATTTTATTTTTTATTTTGGTGACATGTAGAAGTGGTTCGGTTCTTCAGCTCTTCACTGTGCAGTTTTGTTTTAGCGATGTAATAAAGTGGTTAGTGGTTTCATATGATGTCTCACTATAAAACACATTTTACACAGAAGTTGGTAATGTATTGTACTTTTATACCATAGTCACCATTTTATAACAAAAATCTACTGTTATGAAAAATTGCACAAAATCTCAGAAAAAAATGACTGGGATATGCACACAAGAAAAAGAAAAAAAAGAGGATTTTGAGGTTGGCTATAAATAATTCCAGTGTCTTACAGCTTTAACCCTGGAAAATTTTAATGATGAATGAAATAAACTAGGGATCTAAAATAATTTTGAGGCAATTTGAATTTCAATTTTCTAACAAATTTACCAAGTCAACAACATTCAACATGTACTAGTTGTAGTAGATATATATAGGGAAGAAATGTATTAATAGCCATCTTAGTTTCCGTGCGGCGACAATCCCAAGTACCCGGAAGAGAGTCATTCTCAGCCATACGTTACAGTGGTAACACTCGTTCATGTTCGATTACCTTTCATAAAGAAAACACAACAAAATGGTTGAAGTGATCTTTTTTATTATTTCTTGTCATCACAACAACAAAATCTGCGTGATCAAAAGTGTTGTAAACTAAACCAGAAAGAATTATCGGACTGGCTAAACTTCCCGATGAACTGGAGTAAGGTCCAAGTCCAAGTAAGCCTCGATAGTACTATTATTAAATCAGTCGTTTTCTACCGAAAATTCTTGAATGGAGCGTTACACAACGATCCTACTAAATTTACTTGCCATAGTTATTTAAAACACATAAAAATCCACCTTTTCGTGAAATTTGTAAAACTTTCCGGTCCTTAAAGTAAACTACTAGGGTAGTAGTATGAGCGAAAAACCGGGCCGAGGTTTTAGGGCCTAGGCCCTCAAGTATGTGTCCCGAATTCGTCGGAAAATTGGTATTCCTAAATGTAATTCCAAAATTTATGTTCCTGGTACAAAAAAAGAGATGTCAGTTGAGGTTTAGGCGTTTACAGTATCTAAAATGGTGGACTCTAGTGGAAGTTATGGCGAGTTGAAAATACCAAAAAATAAGGCCCATGAGCAGCCATTCAAAGTGTAATACTAGTCTCAAACTGAAGGATAGAGTATGCAAATGAGGATGCTGCGGACTGGCTGATTATGTAGAAGGGGTGCAGAATTTGGATTTGAAGTTTACAACCCTGTTTCGAACAAACGCTTGTCATTTGGGTGCCCAATGCGTAGAATTATGACTATAGCACATATTACATTGCTTGTTTGACGTCAATAGTGTCTTTTGAAAAGTGGCAGTTTACTTAAAGTCTCATCGACTGATTTCCAATATGGCGGCGGTCATAATGCTCATTAACATATTCATTTTTTTTTTCAAATTACAAAAAAAATCATAAAAAATAAAAATGAAGACGTGCTGACTTGAAATTAACAAATCTAAGTAAGCTACCCTCTGTGCATCAACACACCAGATATCAAAGCAATCTGATAAGTAGTAATCGAGGAGATGATGAAAATGGCACAGATCAACTTGGCATGAACAAATCTGAATAGCCTCCCCCAAGGGAACATGCACACCAAACATCGAAGAAATCTGACTGTCACTTTCGGAGAAGATGATGAAAATATAAAAGTTTGACGGACACCAATGATTCCACCTATACATATACCTTAATACAACCTATACCTAAAGCTACGCTTTCAGCTTTCGCTGACAGCGGAGCTAAAAAGTATGGTGTTGTATCTTTTAACCCTTAATGCATGTGTCGTGCACATATCTACCATATTGACATCATTTGACTCTTAAGCGTGGGTTTGTACTATTAACACATGTAAGTGTTCTGCCTTGCTGTATACATATAACAATATTAACAAACAGTACAATTTAATGTTTATATAAATTTAAAATACACAAAGCTGAACACCAATTTACTTGCGTCTATATTAACCTATCAATGTTGTAATACAAAATGGAAAGTTCAAAGGTAAAATATTACTCAATCTAAAAATCAAATTTGTAGGAATTCTTTAATTTACTCTTTACCATGTCGATAACCTGTGCCGGCCACGCACTTAATTCCACGGTTGTGGTTGTATTCATCACATACACAGGTCGTACGTGAACATTATAGTGCTCGAATAACTTGTCCATTAACCTTTTCTGATCCTTTGTCGATAATACAACTAGAAAAAAAATGAGAGAGGATATTAAATTTCAACATGAGATTAAACAGAATTTGAATTAGGTATCACAGCCTTGCAGAAAAATAACATTTACTGGAACTTGGGGTCAGGGGTCAGGGATATAGAAAAGTAGATTTGATAAATTGGAGAAAGGGTATTAAAATAATTGTCAATAATCCGTATTTTCTCTATTTTATTAAGATTTTTCAAACCCCA
Source organism: Glandiceps talaboti (assembly GCF_964340395.1). Classification (NCBI taxonomy): domain Eukaryota; kingdom Metazoa; phylum Hemichordata; class Enteropneusta; family Spengelidae; genus Glandiceps; species Glandiceps talaboti. The sequence goes on along the minus strand of NC_135550.1, from coordinate 4,371,156 downwards.
GCAAAAATAAATTGAATTTGATTATTTCTTTTTTAGCATATGGGCGTCGCGAAATGCTTCCTTATTAACTATAATACTAGTTAGATGCCTAGTATGTGGGGTATACATAACAATATATTGCACTTAATCGATAAGATTAGAAAACGTGATTTGGAATTGAGATCTAGAAGTTTAATACATTGCTGGTTTAAAAGAGCGATTTCAAAAGGAAATTATAATTCTGTTCTGCAGAAAAAAAAGATAAAAAGTGTCAACGTCAGACTAACGAACAACTTTTTATTGTATGATGGTACCCCCCCCCACCACCACACACACACATACATACATACATACATACATACATACATACATACATACATACATTCATATAGAGAGAGCCACACACAAATTTACATATTTACAAACACACACACACACACACACACATATATATATATATATATATATATATATATATATATATATATATATATATATATATATATATATATATATATATATATATATATATATATATATATATATATATATATATATATATACGTAACTGTAATTTAATACCAGGGTGAATACAATGATGACCACAAGGACATTTCCCTCTTCGTTTCCTTAAACTGAAACATATTTATTTCGATGCATTTCACGTGCAGTAAACAATTCCACGTACTTGTATTCAAATTATAAAAATGAAGGACTTCCTATGGTTTGTCTGATTCATTTGAACTTAAATTTCGAACTGTGTATATGATACATTCTATTGGTAAGTATCCTGGGCGTAAAATCTTGATATCTTTAGATAAACTGTAGAACTCAAAAATGAAGGTATAATTCTCAGAAACCAAACATGGGGAAATCACCACTGAGATGATTAAAGCTAGACAATATACTTTGGCACGGTGGATGTACTTCAACTGAAATTAGCTATATATATACAAAAGCTAAGTTGTACACAAACTAACAATGTTATGGTTTGGTATCCTAGATTACACAAGTGGGCGAGGGCGATGCATCGGTTGTATGGATATAATCGCCTCGTAATCAAGAGATAGTGTAAATGTTGAATGTGGTTGAATGTGAGGCCACTTGAGGAAAACTTGCTATCGGAGACACCACCCTCAAGTGAGTATAATGACGTCAATAGCTTATATCAACGTATTGCAACGATATATTTAGTTGGTGTCTATGTTAATAGCTTATATCAGCGTATTGCAACATTAGATTTAGTTTGTGTCTAAATTAATCTTATTATATAGTTTGATTGTTGTTGTTGTTGTTGTTGTTGTTGTTGTTGTTGTTGTTGTTGTTGATGATGATGATGATGATGATGATGATGATGATGATGTTGTTGTTGTTGTTGTTGTTGTTGTTGTTGTTGATGATGATGATGATGATGATGATGATGATGATGATGATGATTTTGATCTTCGTGTATCCCTGGAAATAATACATAAAAGTACAACAGACTAAATTGTCAGAATCGTTATAATATCGTGTGAATATGTGATAATTGGTGTTGTTTTAGATGATTTCTCTCGACCACAACTACTATGATAATTTTTTGATCAGGAATGTCGATATCGGATTATGAAAGGAGGACAAAAACGTGTCTTCCGAGAAATAAATCAATAAATGTACGTGAATTGGTAGGATTGAACATTGGGCAATGGATTAAAGAGTCCAGTTAACGGTCAGCAAAGCGTCAGCTAACTCTCCAAAATAATGAAGTAGATCGAGCCATCAAGTACTTCTACTTTAAAAAAAAAAAAGCAATACTTGACCAACAGAGAAGGATATTATACCATTGATACCATGGCAACATGCACTACTCGATCCGCTATTATTGGGAACGATCATAACGTGGTTTATCAATTTCTTTTGAAGTCTGTTTTAAAAGAAATAAGTTATTAAACATGTGTTCATAAATACACTCCATGTTGCAAATAAATAGTAAACTAGAAGTAGAAATAGACTTCTTGTATTCATTATTTGATCGGGCAATCTAATTACCTGAACACTTCCTATCGTTTCCCCTTCAGTCATAAACGTCTTTTAAAGTGTGGCGATTCACCAAACAAACATTGCCCTTCTGTCACGTCCTTTAAAGTTTAACATTATACCCTATCACTGTTATTTTTGAAATCAAGACAATAAATTTGGAAATTGCTTTTCCTTGTATATGAATACTAATACAAAGAATGCGTGTTGTGCTGATATTTCAAAGAGGTCACTAATTTCAGCGATGAAGCGAAGAACACTTGGCATTCATCATTTCCTGTTTTAACCTTTTTTCATGAATAATTTAGCGCTAAGGTTGTTGAAGCAAATCGATTGGGAATTACTTCCCGTCTTGCTATTTCCTATCTCCGGATTGTTCCCTGATATTTAGAAAGTCTACTTTCGATATGGGCCATTGCGTATTGATTCGGACACACCTCCTTATACGCGATGTGTTACATGGGAATTAATGTGTGACTGGAACTGTTCTAATGCATTGAAGATTTTTAACAACGAGGAAAAAACATACGTTTTTGTGCCGTGAAAGAGAAGTAAAATTGTCTTGTGAGGTTCTCACGTCACGTGGTCACGAATTGAACCCTGAGGAACGCAATAACTGGCGCCTCATTTGAAAAGCTTATTCAAAACACATGATTGTGTATTATTTGTGGATTTTTCATGTGCATTTAACACTATTCAACTCAAAAACTGTTGTCTCGTTTTAATATTGCTTTTAAGGTCGTTGGATGGATTGTAGATTTTTTTAACTAACAGATCCAAATAAGTTCAAGTAAATTGAACTTGTTTAATGTGTGTTTTTCATCCACAGGCTTACTCCAAGGTTGTGTACTTTCACCACTTTTGTATATGTTGTATACTGATGATTGTAGAAGTCAACATAACGATAGACATAATATAATCAGATGATTCTACCACTGTTAAATTGCTCCAAGATCGTGAAAGTTGATGATTTTGTTAATTGGTGTAATACCTCTTTTCTCGAACTGAACATTGATAAAACCAAAGATATGTGCATAGATTTCAGGAGAGATGCGCCCCAACCTAAGGCCAAATATACATTTAGTGTGTTTCAGTTAACGTAACCGGCTCTAATTTAAGCCGTCTACGCCAAACAATTTTACATGCAAAAAGGTTAAATCGTGACAATTTATTTCTAATGAATCTTGTCAATGTAAATTGGGTTACTTTTTTTTAATCGCATTCCGGAGAAAAACGATGTCATTTCAGCCTATAACAGCACAGTCTGCATATTATTTATTGTGTTTGTCTACTTCTGAATCACGTAATTGTCTTCATTTACATCTTTTATATTTCATCAAATGTTATGGAAGTAGTGTGAACATATAGTATCTTGTCCAAGTAATTAAAAAACAATGTAAATAAAATAAAATCCCGACCTACCTACCTAGGCCATTTCGGAAGTCTTGTTATCAGAAACAAAATATTATTTTGTTTGCCTAAGGCAACAGTCACAAAGGTAATTAAGTCGTGGAGGTTGTAGTTCAGTGTAAATAGTTGGATTCATTGTCATAAAAAATTAAGATGGAAGAATAACAATGATATGATTTGGCGTAAAGGTCAGTCGCGCCTATTGTTCGTCAATTTCAATTTCTTCAAAGTTGACAAACAGCTGTTAGTTCTCTTTTATAGATCATTGAATGCCATTACGAGTATTTATAGTTTTTCCTTAATTTGCTGGTTTGGTAATTTGCATGTACAAAAACAAAAACAGGCTTGGTAGAACTGTTAACAACTGTAGGAAAATCATTTGGTGTAAAGTAGACAAGCCTTGCCAAATTGTACTGAAAACAAAACCATTCTAAGCAGTAATCAGCACCCCGTTCACCAGGAATTTTAAGTTTTAACATCCAGTCGCGATCGGCTATAAAGGTCCAAAGACAAAAACCAACAAAACTAGCTAAACGTTCGTTCATTCATTCATTCATTCATTCATTCATTCATTCATTCATTCATTCATTCATTTATTCATTCTGAAAGCCATTTCCTTATTGAACCGTGTCAGAACTTATTAGTAATTACTTATTGTTTAATTTGTTTTAAATGTATCTGCCTTTGTTGTAATTTGTGACTGTCTCTTCATTTTTGAACAGTATTTACTGTACGTACTTATACCTGGTTTTGAATATTTGTTCATGTATGGTTTTGTTGCCAACTGTCGCACAAAGAATTATCCATGTTGGGACAATAAACATATATTGTATAATAGTATTGTAAAATTTACATCATGACTGATTTTGCGCATGTACATGAAATGCTAGGAATTTTATTGGCGTATTATGTTTATTTTAGCCTAAGAATAAAGGAAATTGGGTTCAAATCCTAGACATTGCACACATCAGTTACAATAACCGCAAGAGTAGTCGCTTCTCAATCCTTACCCACTCGACTGACTTAGGATTACCGGAGGGCCGAAAGGTGGTACTTGTGTTAGCGAACTACTTGTGAAATGTTTTACTTATGAATGACTAATGTAGTAATTACAATCACCATGGAGGTCAAAAGGACAATGCACAGAGCTTTTCAAATACCCCCCTCCGCACACATATTTGTTTTCAAGTAACCCCCCTCTCCTGGATTGACAACACATTTCAATTACCCCCCTCCCCCGCCTATACTATATGCAACGCAGTGTAAATAAAAAGCGTACCCTTCAACATGGTACTGTTTTAAAACCACCCAACCTATTTATTCTAAACCTACCAGATTCTAGAATATTTTGATGATTTTCATTCCTAATGTAATTTTTAAAAAGATAGTTTCCTAAATTCTTACAAACGTAACCTTGCTAAATAACACATTACATTTAATGACAACTAATATTGCAAACAGAAAACATTTAACATATAGCATTTTAAGATAACGTCAGTATTTCTAACACCTAATGTTACACGGCAAATTTTCAGCTTGATTTTTACCAAGTTCACTGAAACACTTCAATATTTCTTACATCTTATATTATTACATGTATTTAGTATATTATTAATAATATCCATGGAGTAATTAGTGATTATTTGCAATTAAACAAATTAATTATGGCTCAGTCCTTGGTAGCTTTGTCTCCGAATGCAATGTAACATATGTAGACACTGGCATAAACATAGTCATTTCAATAATGTTTGTTATATTGTCTTTTTCATCTGCCCATAATTAAATATGCAATCAATCTACCTCGAATTTAGCAATCCATTTGCATTGAGAGCTATAACCCTAACATAACCTCACACTTGGGTGTTTTAATATAAAGCAATGTATTAAGTCTTTGCTCTTCAACAACTTTCAGCAAAATATTGAATGTACTAATTGTAAACCCATTTACACCCGTTCATTTGATGTGTTGTATATCAGAGTAAATTGTTGCATTAAAACATCCAACTACTGAACATTTACGATACGAATTCAGTGTGTCTCAAACATCTTATTTCTGGTCATAAATGCTTAGCATTTGTGGGTTTAATGCAACAATTTACACTATGTCAGCACACCTCAAAAGATATGTGAACGCGAATCGACAGACCAATGGTTGGTAGTGAGTCATACCCATCTCAATTTGTTGCCTCGGACTGACACATCTTTTGAGTAAATTGTTGCGTACAACCCTCAAATTCTTACCATTTATGACTAGACTTGTGTGTATGTGTGTGTGTGTGTGTGTGTGTGTGTGTGTCTCAAACAAGAATTGTGTGTGTCTCAATCCCCAAAATGAGTTGGCTCTGGGTGTTAACGTAGTTCAATTTTTGTTTTCGGTACACACCGTGTACGATAGAAATGGAAACAAAAATAAGCAACGAACCTGGCATTAATGTTATTTTTAATTTATTTTTATATAATATACGACATAGTTACATATATTAACAATACTACCAATTCCTTTTGCTATAAGGGGATAGATCAATGTAGGATAAAAAAAACTCTTTTACATCTGTGACAAAGTTTGTATTTGAATGAGATTGGACTTTGAATACTGATGAAAGAAAAAAGATGGTATCTTGTATCTAGTAATGAACATGTGTATATGCCTCGATGACTGACATCCATTATTATATGAGACACTACTGTGTTGTTGTCTTGTTGCCATTACTGTAACTGTATTGGTATGATGGGAAAATACCAAGCTCAACTGAAAATGCAACTCAACATAAATCTAAACCATCCACTATATAAATCATGGATGAGGGCCGGGGATGACCCAGACTCCAGGGAATGAGGTAAACGCAGACTGGCAAATGGCGTTTGACATTGCCTATATACCATACTGGAATTAATATACGTTAACAAACAAGTATAGACTGTTTAAGCTATCACCACAAACATATCACCACAAACATTATGTACAAACCTTGCTCTTTTAATTACCTATTTTGCTGGTGAGCTCTTCTCTATCTAGCATAGCAGTGAAGACAAATTCGTGCTTGTGTGCTGATGAGTATAAAATTCTTCCATTTCTCAATTTTTTAGAATTATTTGCAATGTTTAGGGATACAACACAGATCCATTAAAAGTAAAATCGTTTTAGAAGGATAAGAACTAAAATGAGCTCAGTAGTTAAAAAAATAACCATCCCCAAAGTAAAAGAATAAAGTTTTGTATCCTACATTGAACTACTCATCTCACCCCTTATAGCAAAAAGAATTGGTGGTATTGTTGTTAATATATGTAACTATGTCGTATATTATATAAAAATAAATCAAAAATAACATTAATGCCAGGTTCGTTGCTTATTTTTGTTTCCATTTCTATCGTACTTGGTGTGTACCGAAAACAACAATTGAACTACGTTAACAGCCAGAGCCAACTCTTGAAAATCATTTTTCTGTCAAAATGAACCGGACACTAAGAACAAGACATAAGCTCATTTACGTATGATTGCTTTATTCCGAAATTCGACGGATTGTTGAAGAACAATTTGATTTGTTTACTGTTTCCTTGATACGACGTCAAATGATTAACGACCTTGAATGGGAAAAGCTTTGTGATAGTCCATTTATTATATTTTTTAAAACATGAATCATTGTGATTGTTTTTTTAAGTTTAATAGATTTATTTTATAGACTGGGTGATCAAACCACTTGCCTGACTTACTATGATCATATCGTATAGCCCGAGGAGAGGTGTACCTTCAACAAATTGTCAGAAAAAGATGTCTGTCAAATATAACAAATTTAATATAGCGGATGTCTCACCGATGTTTAATTTCATATATGATTCGCAAACTAATATATGTATTTTATTTAGTTGAAGCTAAAAAAAATGTAGAAGTTAAGCTTACCTACTCAAAAACGTTCACTAAAATATGCCTTTCTAACGGTAAATTACGTCACGGTACCGTTTACAAATTTTCGTAAAATGTTATGAACATCCTTCATATTGTAATTTGATATCCAACCGATATTTTTCGTCTATCCCGTTTTGGGGGAAAAAGTTGAAAATTTACAGATCATTTTACTCTTGCATCATTTTAAAACTAAAAAACAGTTTTGCTATCGTAGAATCTGTACTGGAAGACTACGAGCAGCACAATCATCGAAACTCTTTGAAAACTGAGTATACGTGTATGACGTAAGGTTTTGTAATAAGGCGCCAGTTTCCCATTTCCAAGGTTTCAATTCTCAAACTCGCAGAACCTCAGGAGATAAAGGGAATGTTAACTGCTAAAAACACGATAAGACACATGGCACAAAGACACAAACTATGATTTCCAGTGTTTAATAGCGTCTTAAAAGCATATATAGTTGCAGCTCACTTTGATTCTCCTTTAAGGATTATTAGCGACTACAAAATATATAACAAAACCCAATGTAAACTCAATACTTCCAGACCATTTCCTAAGGCAAAACAGCAAGCCTTACAATTGGTGTTCCTACACGAAATGTATGAAAGCAAAATTCTTAGCTATCATACATGATGCATTCATTACTTGGCAAATTAATTATCAAATGACTTATTAAAATATAAAGCTACATTACCAACCTTTACAGGGGCACGTGTGTTTTTTATCATCAATGTACTGACCACATCATATGTAATATAAAGGTACCATTTTTAAGCATTAACTTTGCGAATGACTCATTCATAAGATATATTAACAAGCTTTATTGGACATGTGCGCTTCGTTATCATCTATAAATGTACCAAGTTCTGTGAAATTTGCATTCTAAATACCAATGTTAATTAACTACATTAATGACTCAATAATTGTTTTTTTAAAAATACATTGACAACTTTTATAGGGCACATACATGCCCTTTGTCATCATTATTGTGTGTATCAAATGATATAAAATTTATAGTTTCCGTTCTTAACGAAAATAAAAAAATTGAGGGAGGGACACTTTTAAACACGATGGACTAGAGGTGTCACATTTTATACCTCAGACTGGGCTTGATTTCCCTCGGCATCTCCTCTCCGGTCCCCCTTGAAAACTGAAGGCTCCCTAAATTACATGGAATTTGAGGTTTACATTCTAAGGATATTGCCTAATTATAAACAATCTGTTAATTATGAAAATAACTACATAGCTATTTGAACAAGCTTAATTGCAAACCGCTCATTAATTTGCATAGGTTTTTTACGGAAAGGTTTTCAGTTCATTCCATTCTATTCCCATAAGCATGATGTGTAGCATTTTTCTTTACCATCAATTCAGTAGACGTACTACGAATATATCCTTATGGAAGGTAACACACACACACACACATACATACACACACACACACACACACACACACACACGCACGCACGCACGCACGCACGCACGCACGCATGTATGTATGTATGTATGTATGTATGTATGTATGTATGTATGTATTCATGTATATGTATATATATATATATGTGTGTGTGTGTGTGTGTGTGTGTGTGTGTGTGTGTGTGTGTGTTCTAAAGTAAACCTTTCTTCCAGTCCCAATTTGATAGAGCGACGTTTCGATGCGACTATCACTTTCATAATGCTAAATCAATAATTTTGTGGATATAGACCACATTATCTACATCATATGTCGGAAAGTCTAAATGTACATTGTAGTATAATATTATGGAAGAATACTGTTCTCTAAAAAATATCATAGATTAGTGTACGATATACGGATTGCTATACACTATCTATAAACGGTTTATGCGAATGTAAAATCCACCAGATTCCGAAATTACATGGTTATCCTGGTAATAAAGAATATGTTTGATTAAGGTAGTCCTATTGGAAATCTTGATAAATTGACCGAAGATTAACTTACTAAATGACAACTCGATATTAGCTCATTGATGTCCGCATGTGGTGATTGATTTGTAAAATGATTGCTAAGTAATCTGAGTAATTTGAACCATTTAAGGAAAAAAAGAACATTGCAAGTCGTAATACAAACTAAACTCTGAAGGTTTCTGAACTCAGTGAATAGCTTTCACCCTCGTTCACAGAGTAACATCAGGTCAGCAACTTGATTTGTAGTTTCAAATTGCTATATTTATCACATTTGACATTTTCATCGTGCCACGATTCTCTTTAACCTGCTGATGTAGTTTGATCATTGGCAATAACTGTTGACGTGACGACAAGAATACAGCTTGTCTATCATTAGTACCTATTAGTAGCCAATAACAACAAAGAATAGACCCAATGACCTGTACATGTGCGTACATGCGTTCAAGCTAAATAACTTCATTTTAACATGTTTCTTATTTGTTACTGTCACTGACACAAATGCCTGTCCAAGTGGTTATTTTAACACAATATGAGAGAAACTCTGACATTTTAGGACAGAATATTTTGTGCAGGAAGAAAAACGGAAAATATCGGCCTAATAGAAAACAATGTGTGATTCCGATTACGCTCAAATTTAGAATAAGTGGGGTAGGTAGATTTTCTTTTCATATGCGAGTGTCTAGTTCAGGTAGTTATGTTTTCCGTTGTTTTCCATATAGTCACTGTGTTATTGGTTTCTTCTCATCAGCTGTACAGCCATTACAGATTAGAAGAACAGTCTTTTTAAGTTGATGTCAGTTTCCGCATCCACTATTTCTGATGAGACTTCACTTTTTTCGCGATTTTATTATTTCCTTCTCCAATATGTAAAATGAAAATTTAGGGTCGACAGTGAAAAACTAGATGGGGGCCGGTAACCGGAACCAAACATGTTTTAGTAATGATTCAGAAATAATCATGATAATCAAGTTTTCTGTTATGGGGTGCTGCAGTAGTAGAACGATATTTTATTCTCCATCATGCTGGTTTCTTTTGATTCGTAGTATTAGTATTAATTTTACCCTCTGACCTTAAAGTATATCAACAACTCATTAACGATCAATTATTTAGTGAAATATCATCATCATCATCATCATCATCATGATCAAAGCTATAAACAAATAAATGTTGTTTCTCGTTTAGAGGATGTTCCTGGTTAAGCAGTAGAACGCGTATTACATTGTAAATATCACTGATATCTTTCATAATAGGAGTAAAGCCACTAATACAATTGATTCATATTTGCATGTCATAAAAGCCATAGTTCACAGGTAATAAATGTATTTAGTAAGTAACTTATTCTTTGTAATAAAAAATATAAAAAGGGAGCAGATGACACAAATACACACACACACACACACACACACACACACACACACACACACACACACAAACACTATGCGGCTCTCTCTCTCTCTCTCTCTCTCTCTCTCTCTCTCTATATATATATATATATATATATATATATATATATATATATATATATATATATATATATATATATATACACTGTGTTTGTCTGTGTGTGTGTCTGTGTGTGTGTCTGTGTACTACACAACAGCTCGAAGGTGATATGCTACTAGTGCCATCGAAGAAGGCCAAGCAATAAGTGTTATATATACAACACATCACATTCTAAGGCAAAGATACTTTCCATAGTAATAAAAATCACCAGTAGGACTCCAGTGCTTCATATGTAGTGCCCTAGGGAAATAGAAAAATAATAACCGGCTATATGCAAATTGATGTCACCATGGGTCACTCATTCATACCACGTGACACAATCTAAGCCAATCACTGAATGTTGTACATAAACCACGTGTTATCACTACACACAAACACAGACAGGACAGACACAGACACACCCATATATATATATATATATATATATATATATATATATATATATATATATATATATATATATATATATATATGTGTGTGTGTGTGTATGTATGTATATATATATATGTATATGTATATATATATCATACAATTTGTTCGAACGTCGACTAATTACTACGAGTGCCTTTGTTTGAGTCATCAGTCTTTAACCTTGCTCGCGCATGAAGATTACCGACAATTGTTCTCCGAGTGTAGACACTGCTATGTAACCTCACAGGAGTAACTAGATAGTTGTTTTCTTCATAGATAAGTTATGTCTTTTTGCGTTAAGCAGATCGACGGGTGCCTCGGGCTGTTGTTCTCCTGTTAACTACATTGCCGCCAACCGGATACCTCCACGGAATAGATTTAATTATAAGCGCTAGAGAAAAGTATTGCCTCTCTTACTTATCTCAACTTCACCGGGAGCTAGAATGACAAATGTGAGGGTTATCCGGTCCTCGATTGAAAACAGTTCGTGGATCACTAGGCCAAGACACGCCAAGACTATAGACTAGACTTGGTTAGACTACACTAGACAAAATTAAAATAAATTACATTAAATTTAAATTTAAATAAATTAAATTAAATTGGATTAAATTAAATTAAACGAATAGGACCGAATAGAACCGACAAGACCAGACAAGACCAGACAAGTTCAGGCTAGACTAGACTAGACTAGACTAGACTAAACTAGACTAAACTAAACTTGAATAGAACAGAATAAAGTAGAATCGACTAGACTAGACTAGACAGGTCTAGACTGGACTAGACTATCAAGATTAGACTGCACTAGACTAGATGAGATTGGACAAGGCGGGACATGACACGACAAAGCATGATAATACAAAATGAGATAAAACGAGACGAGACGAGACGAGACGAGACGAGACGAGATGGATAAGGTGAGTCAAGACGAGACAAGACAAGACAAGACTAGACAAGATAACAGTTACCTTGTAATGCCGCCAATAATATCAAACCAGTGCAATTTATTAAATGCATTCTGCCCAGATAATGATACTAAACGTAATTTTAGTCCAATTAAGTTGTGGTGGTAGGCGATCAAATCACATCAAAGATAGACTATGTATTCGCTTCGGTGTGAACACCTGAAAGATATAAAGAATATGAGATCTTGATTTTCAATAGATTGAAGAGGCAACCATTTAGTCATCTGCCTTTTGGTGTGACGACGATTTAGTGTATAGTTACTTTAGACTATTATCTATATTGAATGAAACATCAAACGAATTTATCTGATCCTCAATAATCCACTATGATCGCGATAAGATAATTAATTTGGACAAGTACACAATTCCTTGACTTTTCCCATTTTGGATTCAAGATTAATAATTCAAGTACGCGTAAACAATTTGCTCTTCAATTTTGTTTTCCTTGTAATATTTTAGATCCGAATCCCAGAAGATTTCATGCTTTGCAAAATGTATGTGGTCAATTGAATTTCCTCTCGACAAATCTCACGATATTGTTCTCTGAAATGGTTGAACATGGTCTGAGCTAAAAGCTTTGACTGGCAGGGCTCCTGTTTGTATCACAAAATTTGATATGATTGAGGGACTATTGTCTGTCCTGTCGATCTTGACTAATGCAAAGAGTTTCAAGGCAAAGAGGGATCACCAAGACTTTACCCATAATCCATTGCAGAAAATATGCATGTTCAGTGCAGAAGGGCTTCTTTACTAGATAACAAAGTTGAGTACAGTAAGTTAACAAGATGTTATTTTATAATATCACCTAAACTCGTATGCAAGTTGATATCAGCAATCAATACGCGTGTACTAAAGGTAGAATAAGCCTGACTGGACTGTCACCTTTAAGACTTGCCTTTTAAAATAATATTTACTACCTGTAACTGTTGTTGATCCCTGTGTGGGTTGTTCTTTTCGATTTTAAGTTTTAAACTACTAGATTTACATGTACTTTTTTAATTATTGCTTAAGTTTGTTTTTGTATGTTTTTTACTAACATATATTTCATAAATGAATGTTGACATTTTACATCATAGATTTAACAAGCAAACAAACTGTCTGAGTTAATCACATTTGTTTCTCTGCGAAGAGTATGTATAGCTGCCAGAAGTGCATTTGATGCCCAGAGCCCATAAGCTAATATTTGTACTGTATCGAGCTGTTTTATTTTACATCTCTCCTTCCAATGAACTGTTCACTGCCTGTGCTAGTTACACTTTAGATTTGGATAAATGCTTTAAGGACACATCCACAGGGCGTTCATGATATTGATCGCCAATAGCCAAATATAGCGACGCAAAAAGGGTATCATTAAAACTGATATTGATTACTTGAGTGAGTACGAATGCGAACATCACGATGATTACAAGACCATCCTTTGCTTGAAAAACAACACATTGATATTGCAATTTTGTTTCTATCCACGCGTCTCGTTCAGCCCTTAAGATATGAGTTAACACTTGAATAAAATTAATCATCGCACGTTTAGTTACCAATAGCATACGATTCTCCGAAAAGAATATCAACGTACCAGTTTTAACATAACCAACATGTATAGTACAGTAAGACTAGACATAGTACATCTTTATATAATTATCTAAGCTAGCAAAAATCATAACTGCTTTATGCTTGTATACAATGTGGCTTTGGAAGCATAACAATGATATGACGTCATTGCCAAAACATAGATTAAGGAAGAAGATAACGTACATTGAAAAAACTAACGAGTTCGATATATTATAGAAGACAGATGTAAAACATAAGTGTATTTATACAGTGTGTGGGTATGCCTTGCAATCATTTCTTATTATCTAAAAAAAAAACATTTACGAAACACTATATCCACTAATTGATATAATTTGATAACATTATACGAGCTCTTAACTTGTATCACATTCGGTACATTTCCAAATCTGGTGTTGTCGTTGTACGTGTGTCGAGGCAGACAAGAATAACATATTAAAAAGGTATTGAAGGATATATATCTATTGTGATCAGAAGACGATCACGACTAACCTATTCAGATTGATGTTACGTTAACACAAATTTCGTATAGTTATAGTTTGCAAGGCCCTGAAATAAATTGATGAGACAGACATATCCCAGGGTCATAACCCGACTACAATTCATGCCATGAAATAGCGTAAACAACTTGGATCTGTCTTCCTGACTTACGTTCAGTATAATCCCTTTTAAAAACGACCCCGCATTTAAAGGTATTGAACCAACACTGACAATAACATGATTTAGTTGTTTTGCAGTGCAATATATTGAGCTGGGTTGAATTATCAAGATAATATTAAACAAGTACATGTCAATAGGGTTGTACGATTATTGAACTAGGTCATTTTGCCCACTCACTTTTAATACTGCGAGTCAATAGCTTTATCAGCTTTGCAGATGGTGAAGTCTCAATGGATTAAAGCTGAACCTTAAAAGATGGAATATTGATAGCTACTTAAAGTATTTCCCTAAGCTATCTTCAGCCTTAATTGAAAAGAAATATTTGGAGGGAAGTAATACCCGATTTAAGATAAGGGTTTTTAAAAATTCCCTTTACCCGAAAAATTATTGAAAAGATATCGTTAATTTATCATTGTATTTAATGCAATTTTGATAACGATAACTGTGACTCTGATGTGACTAAATAATTGAAATAAAAAGTATAGACTAAATGAATACCCAAATAACATTTGAAGCGTTCAAGTGTATACTTTATCGGTCTAAAAAGTTGTCGGGGAAATGGTATAAGATATAAATAGTACATTTTCAATACTTATAGCATATTTTAAACAGAGAAAAATCCTTCTTAAACGTCTTTATCTAACTTGGCTTCAACTCTCTAGTCACGTTCAGCAACGGATGATAGAGATTACCTGAACACATAATTGTGTTTTTAAAAAATGCCTTTGATGTGAAAGTGATCACCGACTAATATAGTTGCCATATTAGAAAAAATGGCTAAAGAGGCATGCTTACGAAGTAAAATGGTCGTCATGGCGACCGTCACGTTTAAGACACTCTTCTACAACCCTGTCGTCAAGAATGGCTTGTAAATGTGCAGTGTATTCTTCGTGTTCATGCTTGACAGACTTTTCATGTATGGACTGGCACGCTTTTTACGTTCTCTTGCAGCAGTTATAAAATTAATACTTGCTACAAATAGCGTAGCAAGTATAGTTTACAACACCTGTGCAATTGCTGGCATTCCCTACACAAACAGGAAACAACAGTCCAAGGCGTCTTCTTGCCCTAATTAGGGGTCAATTCCAATTCAGCTGTTGGTTACGTCTTGCACTGTACAAGAATGAACCAGCTTGTCAGCGTAAATGCAATAAAGTGTTTTTATAAGAGTACTTTTTATTTCAATTCTGTCAATAACTAAATCCACTTTGTGCATTTGATCAGATTGGCTCTGACAATACAATTTACATAGACATATCTTATACCTTCAGTGATTGACTAACGAACGAAATTCCAGGACCTCACTATCTACAGGGTTACAGATCCGTAATATCCAAGTGTACAATAGTTCCTTAATACAGTCCACGTCGATCGGGTAGCTAAAGAAAATAAAGTTAATTCTAACTGTGGGTCAACCAATACAACTTCCAATATCAACACAAGTCTATACCACAATAAAAATAAAACTCAATTATTTAATAGACGACATACCTCATATATAATAAATTTGCAACATTTATTTGTTTAAAATAACGTTCTATACAACTGAAATTTGTTCTACCAGTTATGGATTCACAACATGGTTACATCTACGTGCCATAACTGTGGGAAAGCCAAGCTGGTCATACAAGAATAACAAGCCAAGATACGTCTATGCAATATACAACGAACATTGGGCAACTCTTCACATGTCATTCATGTTTCATCAGTTAGATCTTGATGCTGGTGTTGGTTGTCTGACGCTAGATTGATGTAACCTTTATTTCCTTACCGGTCAATTTTTGATCAAACCATGTTCCTAAAAGCTGGAAGGCAAATAATATGTCGAAGGCAATTTCGTAACCTTTAACATTGATTGTAGATCTATCGAAGCAGAATAAAATGCTGGAAAATGCCAAAGTATTTTCCCTTGCAACCGTATTCTTGTAAACGGCACTTTAAAACATACACATGTTCCCATGAGCGGTGACAAAATAGTATTACCATGACATCAAAGACTAAATATATAGGTAATGCTTTAGATGGACGTATTGTTTATGAACTCATGCCTCTCACTGTGTATGTACATAATTGATTTGTTGCCTCTGTGTGTATATGTGTGAGTATATTGTATTGTATTGTATGTATGTATGTATGTATGTATGTATGTATGTATGTACAGTGAATTTTACAATACCGTGCAGCTTTCTGGTTGATACAACAACGCAGAAACCAACAAGAAACTGCTTATGCCACACTTTAATGGCAATCTTTTTAGATCGCATTTTTGCTACATTTCGTCTAATTGAAATAAACCATTGAAATGTATTGCAACTCCATGCAGACATTTGGGCGCCAATGTTTTCTTAGTATCAAACACTCGATGAAGAACGCATAAAATGTCCTTGGCGGTGTTTATTTGATTTGATGTCTGTATGGTGGCATATGTAGTTCATTTCACTTAGACAAAATGTAGCAAGAAACTATACTCATTCAATGTTGCTATCTTAAAGTGTAGCATATCCAGTTTCTTATTGGTTTCTGCCTGGGTATATCAAACAGAAACGTTGCGTATTGATAAATTCGCTGTATTAAGTATGTGTGCAATTGTATGCACGCAGTTTGAGAGTGTGTGTAGGTGACCAACATATTCCTCATGGGAATGTTTTTTTCTAATTATCAAACGCGGACTTTTATCCACGATTAATTGTGACAATATAATCTACGTATAGACTCCATGTAGATTTGAAACATGTCAACAGAAGAGAAACTAATCCATATAGTACCCGAAAGGGTTACCACATCCAAGATATAGTGTTTCAAATATTCCTGAATATTATCCATGAAAACCCGATATGCGTGATTTGGAAATTGGTAATAACATAATACAATATTAGACTCAAGAAAATGTATAATTGATTAGTTTTCGGATCCATATTCTTACGGCCGTTCCGTTGTTCAGAAACAACAGTGGTGCCAATTTCACTGTAGCACACCTGGTATTACTAACCTCGTAGTTGTGGCTATTTGATATTTAAGAAATTGAGGTTGACAAAATACTTATTTTGAGACCAATCATCCTAGTCAATATAGATATCATAGGCATAATGTTGTTGTTATTATACCTGTTTAGGAGTACTTGTCCTTTGGCAAGATATTTTTCAGGTTTAAGTGTTTTTTTTTTACAAAACCACACTCTTAAACCAAATTTGCGCACCGGGAACTGATAATTTGTGTGAAATTCTTTGTATTTATACACATTACGTATACAATATACAAACCAAATTACATACCATACTGCCTTGCAGTGTTTGAGTTCAAGTGATTGTTAACTAAATCAAATTTGAGAGCCCATTTGCAAATCATCATCAATGTGAATATTTTATCAGTAACAAGCCCCAACCAAAAAAAAACCACATAAACGTAACTTTCCTGCAAGGCAATCCTCGGGGTTTTTCAGTTACGCCTTTTGACCATCAAATCATGGATGTACCTAATGTGTATATTCATCAACATACAAAGGAATCTCCTAACCTTATATCAACAAAACACAGTCAATGAATATTCACAGGTTTGACAACAATCCTAATCCTAATCATCTAAAGCAGCTTTCGGGTTTTAAGTCTTTTGACCAAAAATATACATTGTTGGAACCATTTCTTCGTCACTTTGACCTGAAAGATTCAAACTAACATCTCCATCAAGTGTAGCTGTCTGTAATCGGCCTAGTGATTAATGCCTTATAAAAGAGATTCTTACGGAAATTGAAATTGATTTTCACAGACTAATAATCGAATCACCTTTCTTTGATACCTATGGGCACGTCTGTGTCAAACATAAAGCCAACCTGCAGAGTGTTTTTTGAGTTTAAGCTGTTTAGAAGATACCAGAGATGAACTGAAAATGCTCCCGTAGAGGGGAAATGTGTTGTTAATGATATGTGCTGAGAATTTGAAATGTCTTTATGTACTGTCATACCTTTGTGTAATCAATATATGTAGCAAGTTCACTTGAATTCAGTACAGTCCTGGCTATATGTCCCTTATTGCAAAAGTTCATCAAATATGCAAATTAGCAATTGACATGATACATCATATCTTTGCTCGATCAATATCTTTAGCAAGTGTCATCAAATTTGGTGCAGTCTTTCTTGGAATAGGCCCTAATTGCCAAAGTTCGTTAATTATGCAAATGAGAAAGTAACTGACACCACTAAATTTCATTAAACATGCAAGTGGCGGCGCCTGGGACCATTTTTGCATATGACTGACTGTATGTTTGGAGGTGGAGAACTTGTGATGACTCACTGGCAAGTAATCACCAAAATATAAACATTCCCTATATCTGGGTTTTTCACATGCAAATGCCGCATATTTGAATAATCCTGAATAACATACAATCTAAGCAGCTGTTTGCAGGGGAATTTGTCTCATTTGGAGAGGTTTTTTCATTCTATGAAACAAACAGACTGATTTTCAACTAATTTGTGTATCAAGTTACCATCCTACGACATTCACAAACAATTTGTACATGATACATCACCTGTGTGTTTCTCGAAGCACAGAAAAATGCTGAAAACAAGACCCAGAAGCTCGGGCTCTGTACAGCAGTTTGAATTTCCCGCATTTGCATAGATTAGCCATAATCCTCTTTATATAGGGCAGTTCTGTCTTTTTAAGAACTATCAAATCTCTGTATGATCGATATCTGTGGCCAAGTTTCATCAAATTTGGCACAGGCTTTCTTTTTATAGGCCCTAATTGCCAAAGTTCGTTAATTATACAAATGAGCAATTAATTGACAGTACTTAATTTCATTAAGAACTATCATATCTCTGTATGATCAATATATGTGGCAAGTTTCATAAAATTTGGCAAAGTATTTCTTGGTATAGGCGCGAAATGCCAAAGTTCGTTAATTATACAAGTGAGCAATTACTTGACAGCACATAATTCCATTAAGAACTATCATATCTCTGTATGATCAATATCTGTGGCAAGTTTCATCAAATTTGATAAAGCCATTCTGGATGCATAACCCGAGTTACAAGCATTTATTGATAATGCAAATTATCCCTTAAATTAACTGGACACAAGTTAATGTCTTTTAATACTAATAATATTTTGTATGATCCATAGATGTAGCAAGTTTCGTTGAATTTGATGTAGCCATTCTGCATTTATAGCCCCATTTTTAAAATCATTAAATATGCAAATTATCATTAATAATGCAAGCCACTCCCACCAAAAACTAATAAGCACTAAGTTACAGCCTGCCACTGCCACATAGTAAATTGCAGAACATTTGCTTCAGTACTTTTTAAGATATCAGTGGAACAAAATTTCTAGACAGACAGACAGACAGACAGACAGACAGACAGACAGACAGACAGACAGACAGACATCACCACGACATCAGCTCCCATACGGGAGCTAAACATCGCATATAAGACATAATTTGCTTATCAAAATGTGATAATAAAGTGTGGTATAATTAATACTTCGTATATGCTTTGATAAGCAAGATTTGTATTGCAAACACAGTATATAATAATGACTCATGTTCATAAAAAGCCGCACCGATACCATTATATCAATTAAGGGTTTGTACAAACAAGGGAAGTCCCTAGAGTTCTGTACTTCTTATCCAACGCAAGGGACTCCTGCTATGACATAAAACAAGCATAGATTGGAATCAAACATCACCCAATAGAATTAAAAAGCATCTGCACTTCAAGCGTACAACAAGTGGAAGCAGATACCACTCCAGTCAAAAAAGGTGCGTGTGGTCGATGATTGGAAATCGAGTCACATATTTGCACAGACCACAATTATAGTAAGTAATGGATTTACCATAGTAACATGATGTTGGGTCTGAAATGATTTAAATTGAAAGCGTTCCTTTTTCTTGGCCATATGGTTCGTGTGTTTAACATGGGTGCTAGTATTTATTTTAACTGCTAAAATAATAGCATCTCTTCTCTTAAAATAGTCTCTATATAATGTAAACCACTCAATATAACCAGGGCAGTTGTATGCGCCGAAACGACAAGTTTGCCAGGAATTCATTTTTTTATATATTCTAGATAGTAAATTAAATTTATCATCAACATAGTATAAAATAAGGTCTAATAGGAATTCCAACTTTTCGTATTCTACGGATTAAAAATATCGGTCAAAAGTCCCTTATTTTAGATAAGATCTAAACGAGGTACATGTATATCTAGTACCTGATTTGTACAATCACTTCGTTGATGACAATGTTGACATGTTTTTTTTCTGGGAATTGGGAATTGTAGAAGTTCTTTACAAAAACGTATTCATTTATAGACTGTTATTTCATTGCTGAAATACCATAAAACTTAGTCTAAAGGCTATATCTGTGTCTTCAAATCTGAAGATCTCTTTCTCTGCAGATTCTCTTTCGTCTTTCTAGTAAAATGGATGGATCTAGCACCACAGCACCACCTTGTCTTTACACTTTAAATTACCACCAATAGCTATATTAATCCCCAAATTGGAATGTTATATAAAACAATGACGTTATTGTTTCCTCACGTCTCTTACTTTCAGATTGGAAACTGAGATTATAGTCAACATTACATGTATGTCAAACACGCGTACAACTGGACAATTGGAATATTAATTAGCAACTGCGTGAATGTAGTGGTCACCAACATGTGATGGATTGTTAACTTTGTCAGCATGTGATTCTTTTTCGATAGATTACATATCAATCGAAATTCAAATTCAAAGCCAAATATAATCCCTACACTACAAAAAAATCCGTGTTTATAAATTCTCACTTTGGTTCACTTCATAGGTTTTTTATCATAATCACGTCCTTGTCGTCAAGATTACAAGCTTTTAAGATGTCCATCAGAAGTTTAAGGAGTTCTTGATTCTTAGATGTTATCAAGGCGTTTTCCCTGACTTGTATAAACGATTTGTCGATTATCCCTTTCAAGGTAATTATGTATTCTAACCGCTTACTGTACATGTGTTCGGTTCCAAAGTCACCAGTCACCAAGCTTTACAAGACAGCACCATCAAGTATCAGAAACTATTCTTTGTACACGGGGTTGAAATGTGCGTGTTCTTAAAAGGTATCGTATCATAGTAAAGGTCAGCACTTCTGATGGTAGCACCATTGGTAGGGGGAGACTTTGTCTCTACTTTAAGAGTATTTAAGGTTTAATACCATTATTGCAGTAAAAGGTTGGTGCATCTGATTGTTGGTTGACTGCATGAGTGACCTCTGGGTCAACTGGTATGTGTGAGAATGTTAGGTGCCCATACCTACTATGTATAATAGACACTAGACTCTGATGAGATGTGATGATATGTAGTGTCGATAACATGTAGTGTCCGAAATAGAAAGTATAGACTCAGTTTTAGGGAATACATGTATATGTATATGTATATGTATAGTTATGTTTCAACATAACTCTGTGCTAAGTAATATTTCAGACCATTAAATTTGCTAGTGGTCTGAGGTAATATTAAAGAATATAGGTGAGAAACGGGGACAAGAACAAATACCACTGTTCATACAAGGTTATATGCCTTCACTGTAAAATGGATTTTTCTTCATTTACAATCCAAAACACAATCCCCCCTTCCCTCCATTATTTTCAAAACCTGCCAATTTCAAAAACAGTGTTACTCCCCTACCAATTCATTATCCATCCCTTCCCAGGCTGGCCAGTCCCTAAGGCGTGTTAAAACTGATTGCATCAAACACTAATTCGACAGCCAAATACAACTGTGCCATAAGTTAGTGTGCCAGGCTGCTTCTGCCCTTGCTGAATGAACAACGTCGGTAAAACGACAATTTATTATAACACCAAAGTACAGTTGCTCAAATGATGCCAGTGGTAGAATGCTCCATGGGGACTAATTCCTCAGACAAAGTTCTTAAATTTATCGAAAATTCGCAATATGAAAGTTGTTCCAGGTCTTTTTGATATAACAGTAGAACATTTGATCTCAGCCATCTTGCTTTCAAGAACAATGTCTGTCTTTTATTTTTCCCATATAGTTGTAACACAACATTCAGTGGCCATATTGGATTCTAAAATGGGGCTTAATTTTTCTACCTCAAAACACGTCATCCCTGATTTTCCCCTCCATCTGAACTTGAGCAAAGTAATATTTACAACGTTAAGATTTTTATTTACAAGACGCCTAATACTACGTTAAATGCACGACAAAGTATAACTGACGACTGTTCGGGGTACTATGACTGCACTACGAGGGAATTTCAGCTGACGTCACCAAGGCTTTGTTCGTGATTGGTTAACTGCTTCCAGACAAGTGCGTGCATTTTGACTAAGTCATCAGTTACACTTTTACATTACAATATTTGGGATTTCTACTCGCCAGAAACTGTAGCAAGTCACGTTGACTGATCAAAAATGTTCGGTATAATAACTGCTCAGATGTCACGCACTCAATCTAAAAGTAATAACTGACAACACAGTCGAGATGCACGCGCTGGCCTTTGTTGACGTCAGCTGAAATTCCCTCGTGGTTGACCGATTCGCTGTGCATTGAGGAATTATAGTGTTGTAAATTAGACAGTGTTCGTATATTTCATTGTAAGATAGCGGACAGAGTTTCACTCTCTTTCTATATTTATAGAGGAGTCGTGGAAATTTGACGGAATTTAGAATTCTTCGATTCATCTTGAAATAGTCATAAAAGAAATCTATAGTATACATGTTCTAACTTAGGCGGTTATTTTTGGTGTTTTCATTCAACATGGTATATATTTAGCGATATTTAGTTCGCGTTGAACTAGCAGACGTACCAGTACAAAATGGCCAGCTTATACATGTGAACAAGCAGTTTGCGTTCTGGTATTCACGAGCGGCATGTGTTGGGCGTCGTATGTGTTCTTTGCACAAGTGTATTTGCAGTGATATTACTGTTTTTATTGCAATCTTTTTAATCGATCACGTAGGAATATTTTCGCGGTTCAGAGTCACGTGCTCGTGCCTAACACTATATGGTCATAAGACGTAAATTTACAATGTACAAGTTTTAATCTATTTAACAACTGTATCACATGTCTTAAATGTATGTTTTTGAGGTCTACCATATGGCGTCTTCGTGATCGTTTGGCAGGACAACTTTGTTCGTCCTGATAGACACGGGCGACGTTAACATCCAGTATTCATACTCACATCCTCCAGATCAGCTAGGTAGAATGACGGACAAATACCTTAAAACTTGGAATTTTAGGGGAAGTAGAATTCGTAGTTGATTCTCTTCATTCCAATATTCAAATATTTATTTTGCATTTGTTTTCGTTGTTATTTTTTTTTTACCTTGAACTTGTTTTCACTTATCCCTTTTCTCTAACTTCGCGTTCAACTTGATGAATTCTTCAATACAATGACTATAGTTCTATGAAGACGGAATGGGATGAACCGACTAAATACCAAAGTTCATGGATTGTTTTATTCCGCAATAATGCCAAACAGGCTAGGTTTAATATACAAAGATATTTCCCCTTACAAGCAACTAGGAATATAGGCACCTGGGGGAACTAAATTCTCCAGCAACGACGTTGTAAATCCGATTAAGTACAAGAGCTGCGAAACGTATGAAGAGCATAAAACTGAGATTCTGCAGAACTGTTTTGCAAACACCAATCGTTGGCTTTGAGCCCTTACCTATATTCAAATTAGTAAATTGAGCTACTTTTCAAGTTCTGACATAAATGTCATGTGTACAATACCAGTCTTTTGATATGACTGTTACAAAAAAGCACATTGAATATCTCATTTCCGACAAATTACTAAATGTAATTTCTATTTTAAAAAATAAACAAAAAAACGCCCTTATTTCCCTTAATTAATGAAAATATCGTTTCTGTCGAGCGTCAGAGTGAAGGGGAAGCTATGATTCTGTTGTCGATATAGTCTTCTAACATTTCTCACTGATTAGATGGGTGGATCATATTCAAAATGTGGGCCAACCAGTTGGATATTGTTACAGCATAAAGTGACTTCGATGTGTGTTCTTCTAAAGTCTATTATCAGATCTGTCGATTTACTGAATTATTAAACACTTTATTTGGACGTGCTGTGTGTACTGACAGTTTAGCATATGAACGATACAACATTGCTCAGCATGTTATACATTTGGAGGCTGTCCAGATGGCTATCATTCCGAACTGCTTTTATAGACAGTTAATTTAAGCAGGAGGGACCATCTAGGAAAATTACAAATTATGTAGATATTTTCGGAAAGGGCAGCTTCATGTCAGAACACTACTGGCTAACCATCCCCTTATATCAGCCAAGCCAATGTATCTTTATGCTGCAGGTAATGTAAGCTATTATGGTTGCATTAGATTGATAGCTTAGGGAGTGTAATTGATATTGAAATAACTATACTGTTTATAGATTGCTATGAGCTTAAATTAACACTGTACCGGTAGTAATACTGCAACGGAGTTTATACTAAATTTACTATACATGTTTATTTATAAATAACTGCACATCTACATTTTCTTGTCTCCCTTGGACGTTCATTATATAGTGTTAACGCCGAGGGTCATCAATCCCGAACTAAGTCAGTCAGAAGTTATCAATGTAGATGTATACATCGTTCCATTTACATTTTGGTACAAAAAATATTAATACTAACACGCAAACACGCATTTCTCATTTTGAGTCACAAAAGTAGTAATCATCCTTGTAATTGTTTGCATATCACAAAACA
The DNA here is from genome assembly GCF_964340395.1 of Glandiceps talaboti. Lineage (NCBI taxonomy): Eukaryota > Metazoa > Hemichordata > Enteropneusta > Spengelidae > Glandiceps > Glandiceps talaboti. The sequence goes on along the minus strand of NC_135550.1, from coordinate 4,346,113 downwards.
TGTTCGAAGTATAAACATATGGTATCGAGTAACTGATTAAATTGTTTTCTTATTGTATGGAGCGTATGGAGCGTATAACAACAATTGGAAAGAAGTAAACATTCCAAATTCAGTTAGCATCGGGTAACAATGTGGAAAAGACTTCTAAGTATACCGCAAAAAAAATTACAATCGAGCAACCTGGTCACCACTCGAGCAGGTATAATAACAATCAGTAATTTGAACAAAAAACGTTACCAATACCGTTGGTAACAGCAACAATGTGGATGATTAGGATCAAGCAGCCACTCTGCCATCACTGAATTGCGATATGTCAAAGACACTCGTAACCTTCAAGTATTCGAAAGTTTGAATTTAATTCCTCAAGCAGTCATTACTATGGAAGTAATGTTGCAGTACATCACACGAATACAATCCGTTTTAATAAGAGTATATACAGGACTATATTTGCAGCTGATCCCTTTTCCATTAACACGTACAGTAATTTGTCTAGCATAAAAGATGGCAATCTACTTTGTAAGATTCCAAAGGTTATCATTTAATTGAAAAAGACCTCTTCCGGGTTGTCTATTACAAATGTCGCGGATAAATGAAAATGACATGGCATTTCACAAACCGATATTGAGTATTAAAATTATATCAAATTATTTTATGCCTAAAACCCTCAAGGTGTAATTATGTTAAATGATATTTGCGTGTGGTTTGGTTATTGTATACAACAACTGAGTATGGAAGAAATGCGTGTGCTGGAGTAAACAGTGCTAAGTGTATTATATGGTGATATTGATGGGAGAGCTGTAACTCCGAGTTTCAAGCTTCATAGCGATCACCAGTCTTCTGAAGATCGCCGTGGAGCGTGAAACTCAGATGGATATATATTACAATATACACACATATATATGATATAATATAGTTGTTATTTATAATATATAAATATACGAATATGGCATGCATATGTATTTCCTAAGCCCCAGCTTTGTCAAAGAATATGAATTCGAAATGCCAAGATTATTATTATACTGGGATTGCTTGTGGGTCATTAGTATACTCAATATTTAGGATATTATTATAGCTAGTGTTTACATAACTGAATCTTAATGTCCACCCTTTTTAAAGTACATTGTATCAAAATGACGCCATTTGACTATGACAATCATGCAGAGACTTGAATCTCATCTATCGTCAATGTTTGTCAGAAACAGCAAAATTATTTCACAATTACATACGCAAAACCCTAGTATATAATTCGTGCTTGTTTCTCTCTCCCTGAAATACTATTCTAGTTCTATTTGTCCTTGGGATATAAATAATAGAATGCCGCATTGCATTAACTCCGATTGTAACAAGGGAATATTGATAGAACGTGAGGTCACATTTTGTAAAAAGAACATCTGTCTTTCAGGTAAACTTAATTTAGGTTATATGTCTCCCTATTTCTCTTATCCAAAATTTAGCGAATTGCCCAAAGATTTTATATAATTAAATACGCCATCTTTGTGGCAAAAGATGAATAGCAGCGACATATCGTCGTTTAAAAAATTCCCGAGATCTAGATACAATTCTCTTGCAGCTCTTTAAACATAAATGTTGAGAAATTGAATATCAATCCTCAAAAAATTATCAATTTGTGCTTTGGTTTAAAATTCAATATAGGGACTTTCAAATCACGTACGAATTGACGGGTTTTCATGGCTATTTGACTTTCTTAATTAAAGTTCACTGCATTATCGTACTGACTTGAGCATAGTAAGGGACTGTGTCACAATGTTTCATAAGGTGAAAAAGCAAAATTGGAAAGTGTTGTTTTACCCCCCCCCCCACACACACACACACACACACGCGCGCATCACGAATGTCCATAGTGTAATATTACATGCTGAAAAGCAAATAAATATCAAACTGTTGCTTCCTGTCCATACGTCATTAATACATACAATAACTCATTGCCACCCTGATTATCATATTTACTGTACAAAACTTTATAAGTTAAAGGGATTTTACAGCTTTTGTACTAAAGTTTCTTTCACAATAATCTGATAAGCTCAATATCCTTAAAGTATCCTCAATAAAGTATCCTCAATATCCTGCGAAAATTTAGCCAACCTCACGCATACCCATCCCCATCTTAAGGCATGAATTTCGCTATATGTACGCGTGTGAAACATTTTGAGACCGTCCCTAGATGAAATGCCTTGTATTACCTCAAGGTAGAGCTCTCCTGTCATTCAGAATTCATATAGTAATTACCCGATGGTGTAAATGTTCTACTTTAACAATATATTTAAAAGATATTATGGGTTATTCTTTTGAAAGTATAGGGTTCACACAGTAGTTCACTCAATAAAGCATGCTTCAGAAAGTAGACTAATAAGTTACTCGAATAAGAAACTAAAATATAGTCTTTAAAAGCCATGGTTTAAGGGCTGTCGACGTCTATTCAATAAACATGAAAACTAGAAGATTAACATGTTACCTATAGGTAACACTTTCTCGTCACGTCAAGAAGCAAGGAACCCTTCTTCACATTTCCATCCAAATTGAATTGTACGCGAGTGTCAAATCAATGTAGACGAGCCTAGTACTAGTCCTACACTGAAAATAATGAATTATTTGTTGATCCGCATTAAACGCTCGGTTGAGTAATAGCTATTTACTATGAAGATAATAGAGCGGTGACTTGTGGTTCAGATAATATATAGACATTGAATTGAATCTTATACATAGCTGAGATTCAAGAAACATTCAATTTCAAGGTAGTGGAAAACAAGCAGGTAGCAACAACGGTAAATATTTTTAGGGCGTCGTCGAATGTACATGTACAACTTGTGTTAGGTCAAAGGTCAAGTGGTAAAACAGATTTCATTTGTGTTTGATAATTCGTCTTTCCAACGTTTACATCACAAACTCAATCATCAAACTCTAGAAAAAATTAGTCAGTCTTACATGTAGAACGTTCTCTCGTACATAAACTAAAGTGCCTAGCAGATCTATCCGGACCTTCACGGTTTTTATAGCGCGGCGCCATTATTGATGACTCGCCTAAGCTAGCTGTCGCTGTCACTAATTTGTCCCTACTGAGCACTATTAATGTCTCTCTCTAGTTGTATTTCCAAACAATGTAAATATTTATGAAAGAAAGTCGGGAACAAAAATCATGTCAATGTCGATGTGAACATGTACAGGTGAAAAATTAAAGATGGGTCAATGTAATATAATATAAAGTAAGAATACGAAATCGAACACACAGATTTCAAAGTAAAGTGCGACTAACTATTTGTATGATTAGTGATGAAGCTAGGTTCCTGTAAACGCTAATGTGACGATATTAAAATTTAGAAAATAAATGTAAGGTTTTAGAACGTGCGAAAGTAAAGTAGAATATTAAAATACAGCTCGGTATCTTACCTTCTAGTGGAGGAAGATTTGCGATAGCAGTGCGTGTTTACAAAAGAATACATCCCCGATTCGCTGGTTATTCAATGTGTAACAATATGGCTCATGCAGATCTGGTGTTATTAAATGTCCAGGTGCGGAAATGCGCTACAAGACTGCATGCTGTGGATTCCGAGTTGTGATTAGACTGTATACCAGCTGATCACATATTGTACCTTCTTGAAAGAGTGTCCTTGGGTTGGCAGTACACGCCGATTTATAGCTGATTAATTCGTGTCACTTACAGATCACTAGACTGGTAATGCTGCTGACTGGAGGCAGTGATCAAGGACTCCTTTATTTATTTGTTCTGCTACGTCACCTCACGCTCTACAAGTGACGACACTCCGGGTGAGTTTACGTGTTTACAATTCATAATCAATTCTGACGTCAGAACAACAAGCAACTAAAAAGCTATGTTAGTATTGTGAAAATATGTGTTTTATTATAACCACAATTGCTGCTTGATTCCGACGACAGATGTGCATTTAGCCAAGCAATTGAAATCGGTTTATGTTATTTAATCAATATTAATTAACTACAACAAGTATCCATTACCAGTCTATATTTGAAATTTGGGATAGTTTTCTGTACAATCTCAAATGAATTTGTATGGCGCGGTATGCATGGCATAATTATGGATGACTTATTTGACTCGACCACTACATTTTCAACAACTTATTTTGCTCCTCGATAACTTATTTAATCGACCACCACCACCACCACCACCACCACCACCACCACCACCACCACCACCACCACGTTTCATTTTCAAATTACAACAACTTATTTTGCTCTTCGATGGCTTATGGTATTCGGCGAAACGAAACAAAACAAAACTAAACGAAACGAAAGAAAACAAAACAAAACGAACGAAACGAAACGAAACGAAACGAAACGAAACGAAAAAAGGGCACTGTGAATGAAAAATGTTAAGGCATATGCACAACCCATAATATACAAGTAAAGCCTGTATGTACCACAATCATTTTATAGCATCCATATCAACCATAAAATGTACTTATTCATTTGGTAATTGACTACATTAGAAAGGCCACATGACAGGCTTGTAAATAAACCAACTGAAACAGTATAGTTTTACACTTGATATTAATGCTATAAACAAGTGTAGCACATAAAGAAATAGTCTAGAATTCTAATACCAGTCTAGTCAAGACGGTTACAAAAGGTGTTAAATTGTGGTGTGACCCTGTAGTGAACGAAGCGCAAAGGGTGCATTTCAGTAGTAATCCATCACAAACTGACAGGCTGTCATCATCGCTACTGCTCTGATATGCAAATGCCCAACCAGGACTCCACCTCCAGTCTGTTTAAACTAAAATCATATGGGGACGCGGCGACGTCATAGTGTCTATATGAACACGGTTGGGGCGAGCACAGATATATGTATTCGATCAAATGGCTTGACTAGACTAGTATTAGTAATGAAGTTTTTAATACGTAATACACTACCAGTTTAGAATTCTAGATTAATAAAGAAAGTGCCTTACTTCATCAGTGTTAAACGTTGTACCTGCTATGGCTTTCAATTCTGTTTACCCCAGCTTTTGTCTTTTGTAATTTGTGATTATCTCTGTCATTTTTAAGAGTCTTGTAACATATGGTAAATCAGCATCCCCTGTGATAGCTAGTGGGGAGTCTATGGGAGGGGCTCATCCATGGTGAGCACCTTTTTGAAAATTGACACTTGTAGGAGGCCATTTTGTGGCATAAATTTTCAAACTATACATATTATCGAAGCTATAAGGTACTTGAAAATTGTCGTCAATATCCCAATTGTACTCTCAATACATTGTTATACAACTGTTTGGTTATAATTGTATTAATCAATTTGAACCTTTTAATATGTTATATACATCTCACTATATGGCCTTTCCAAATGATATATCATATGTTACAAAATTCTTTAATACGACTGTAATTATCACAAATTACCAAAGACAAAAATCGGGGAGATCAGAACTCAGAGCCTAAGTAGGTATAGATACCCTAACATTTTAAATGACAGTTGCCTCGTTTCGTTTTTGTCCATCAATACTACAAACTACCTGAAACTATCTGAAATGTATTCCATGTTTTGAAGAGAGTGTTCATCCTTTAATAGTAGAGAGAGACAGAGACAGAGAGACAGAGTCAGACAGACAGACAGTAAGAGAAATTGTACGAGGAAAAGTCAGGCTAGTGATCCCAAATCCGTCGAAATTTGGTACACATTCCTTCAGAATAAGAAGTACTTCTACAGCAGCAAACGCAGGTATTAGTGATCGTCACCTTGGGAAACATGGTAAGTGGAAATCAGACGTCGTCAAGGACGGCTACATTATAGAGAATGTATTAACGGTTTCTATAAGTTTAAGAATTTAAACCCTCCCCTTTCTTTCTGCGGGTCTATGTGTGGTATTAAAGTCTGGTGGCAGCGTGACCAAGTAATGAAAATAGCTTGCCGGTGTAAGGTTTGTGTATGAAGCCTGAGTGTAATCAGAACATGCAATTTTTAGAGTTACAACGGTACGTTGAGGGCGCTCCTGTAGGGAGCTGTAAAAGCAATATCGAAGTGGTCATTGAGGACTTGTCTGAGCCTTCAGTAATTACAAGGGGGCTAGGGGATTTAGGGTCTGAACTGTAAAATGTGACCCTCCCCCTACTCCTTTTCCTAGAATGTGACCCTCCCCCAATCCCAAGTTCTAAAATCTGACCATCCCCATCTCAAAAGGCAAATTCAGTGATATATGGATGGAAATTATGTAGACAGATTAAAGGAGAGTATCTGTAACTTTTGATGATTTTTTTTCAGTATGATTTGTTCTGAGTGTGTCAATTAACACTTGAAAATCTGCCAGGTGAAATAAGAAATTATGTGGCCCTTCAAATTGATGACGATGACGATGACGATGACGATGACGATGACGATGACGATGACGATGACGATGACGATGACGATGACGATGATGACGATGGTGTGATGATGATGATGGTGGTGGTGGTGGTGGTGGGGTGGTGGTGGTGGTGGTGGTGGTGGTGGTGGTGGTGGTGGTGGTGGTGGTGATGATGATGATGATGATGATGATGATGATGATGATGATGATGATGATGATGATGATGATGATGATGATGATGATTGTAAAGTTAGGGATGATAATGATAATAACAACAACAACAAAATTGAGACAAGTCTTCAAGTCCTGAAACTTGTCAAAATGTAAGCGATCTCAAGCTCCGTCCACTTCTGTTACGAGTTATTCCTGGCAGTATTACAAATCATGTATGGTTCATAGGTTCCAATTCTCAAAAAAAAAGAATTTATATTATCCGGCTTTGAGATTTTGCTTATTTCATAATTTCTTACAACGTGCAAAATTTGAGTCTTCGAAACATTTGTTATATCTGTAAGCTTATAGGAAAGATAATCATTAATATATATATATATATATATATATATATATATATATATATATATATATATATATATATATAAAGCTGGTCTAATTTTAAAGGGGCACTGGCTGAGTTTAGAAGGGTTTGGATGCAATTTTTGCTGCCTACGAAGTGTTACATATTGTATCCTACTTACTGAAGCATACTCATTCGTTTTATTGTTGTAATTTATATTTGAAAGTATTTTTTGAAGAAAATGTTACTCTGTGTTTTTAAGCATCATATAACCTGTATTTTTGTTCTTCATCTACTGGTTGTTTAAACAGCTGCCACTGAAGATAAATCGCAAAGTTTTATTCTTACATTTCTTCAAAGAAGTGGCGATAGAAAGCGGGAGAAACCTAAAGAGATGCGTAAAGAAAATAGACAGGATAACACGAGTAATGATGAAAGAACCGACACGGATGGAGAGGATAGCGACGCTATGGAAAAGTCCGATAGCAATGAGCGACAATTTAATACACCAAGGGAAGATTTTCTGAACTGTCAGCTGAATCACCACCGTTGTTAAGAGTTTCTTAGAAACGAAGTAAAGGTAATAAAAGGTGTTAGCGGAAAGAAGAAAAGAAAAAGAAAGTATTTATATATGAAAGGACGCTAGAACATTTGTTTATGATGAACAATATTAAATTTTTAACCCTGAACACCAGGGGTTTAGTCAGTTTGGTATGTTTGTTTAAGTGCACAATACTATGACATTTCACAGGATGCGCGAGTTTCAGTTTTGATCGAATAGGCAATTGTTTGTAGTGACAACGTAAACGAATCTCAATACAATTAGTTGTTGTTACCATTATTATCGTCACATACAAAGGGTATGATAGATCTGTAAACACGATTCGGTCGCTGACACATGAGGCTTGTTGGTACAGAAAAACATTGAACATCTAGGGAATCCCGCAAGCCTCGTTTTCAGTGTTGTCGTCAGACGGGAATCCTCTATGCGCAACCAGTGTGCGCACAGTTTAGATCCGCCATATTCAGACTCGATATTTCAATGAAAGGTGGATGCGTAATGAATATTGATAAACATTTCGGAAAATGGCGTGAATATTCTCTATCCTGTCTTCACTTTCAATAGAGACACTTTTAGAGAGCGTTTCAATATGTATTCTGAGTGGGCTTCATTACAGACTGCAATCCAAAATGATAGAAATAATCGCAGCGTTCTCGACAATTATCCGGGCGGAGTTGGCAAAGAAGTTGCCGTTGCAGTTGTTAAGCATCTTGCGTCCAGTCTCAGTCTAACAGCAACAAGCGCTAATGCAGCTGTTAAAGAGAGTAATTTACAGTCAGAAAAACAAGTCCACTGGACTATGGAGGTGGGTAGTGCAAGGTGATATATATGCTATCAGTCCGCTGTGATGAATGTGAACATGGAGGTCCACACCCATGCCCAGTTGGGTAATGTTTACATATATTTTGTACATATTATTTCAGCTCCTCGCAGTCTCAAGATGAAGCAGTAATCAAACATATTTGTCAAATTTTAATAACCAGAAACCTCAATATTAGCAGTTACAAACGATTTCCCTGTGTGACTCGTCAAATTGAAAGCAAACCAGTCCCTAACTAACCACCCGGCCTGTTCATCTCATGTGACATAATGTGTCAATAATCAATTGAACTATTGGTGAACATAATATCATCATGGCAAAAGTGTCAAGTAAGCTGAAACGCTGATAAGGTATATGGCACAGCTACTCTCTCAGAATCAATACAGTCCCATCCTCCATGCTACAGAAAAAAACAAACCATGATACTTGTAAATTTGAATGTTCATGAAGAAATACTCGACATAGCAATGTTTCATATAATGTGATTGAGCAAAGTGTTGGGAAAATAGCTCTGTTAGTCTCCAAGAGAATATCCAAGTAGTTTGAAGCTTAAAGAGTGAAAATTAAATTATAATACGGGTATGTTTTTGTCTAGGAAGAAGGGATAAATCCAAAGTCTTACACACACACAGTGACTGTATTATTTGATTGAATAGCAACAATAGGATGTGTGGGTATCACAAGTACTTGCATGTTTTCACTGCAGTTGTGCTTTCACAAGCAAATTGAGTGAAAGTGCAGTTAAAAGATGACAAATATGAGTGTAATTACCCTGAGTATATGTAGCCACACTTGGAGTCATGCAGTCAAGTTTCTGGTATTACACTGTAGTGTATGCACACATAGTGACATATGTAGTACTGTATCTATCACATTGACATTGCAATACTAGTAAATATATTTAGGCACAACCCTGCTATTTTATTGCAATGGCAAACTCATACAGTTAGAAAGCTAAAGCTTTGCAGAGTTTCAACAGGATTATCGTCATGGGTCCATATTGGAGTGTATACATAATTATATCAGCCAATTGACTTTATCATGTGAAACAGATTTGTAAGTGTCGAAGAAATTGCATGTTCTTGAGATAGTTTCTGCCCTGTTGATAATTAGTTTGATATATTCTTGTAATCCAATCTAGGTTGTTTGTTATGGACTGAGTCTTCCCCTTTCTGAACATGATAGCATCAGAGACTGTGTCAACATTTACTGTGAGTGGCTGTCTGTTTTGATTAAGCCAAAACCAAGTGTACCAGAACCCATACTAAGTGATCCCAACCCATACTGCCAGCAAATGTTCAAACACCTGGTGAATTTGTTTGAACCTAGGGAAATAGGTGAGTGTTTTGTTTCTTCACATTGAAATCAAAGCATGAATACAATTAGTCTTGCTGCAAGACGTTCGGGCTTTCTTCTGATACAATAAGCGAACTAAGTTCGCAGTGAGGGCTTGCCCGAACATGTAGCTAATGTCATTTACAGTCTTGACATTCCATTAAGATGACATAATGGCCGTGGGTTGGGCCATGTATGCATATATATATGTTAATATATTCAATAACCCATGACCTCAATAATTACAAACTACTAACTACTGTATATCTTATCGGTTTATGGTAATTATGAGTTTGATAAGTGTGTAGACGTTGTCATTCACACATTTCAGTGACAGCATTGGTGGTTATTTTTACAAGCCCCTCCTTAAGCTAAATATGTATGAAAAAATTAGCTATTGTCCTCTGTTTGTGCTTGTCGTCAATGCAGTTCTCTGATTGGCAGTTATTTATATCCCTGAACTGCGAAGATGACTTTTGCTAGACCTCGGATGTTCCATCCTCGATAGTGATGTTCAGTCGTGTGTGTCATATTATATCGGAAGAACATCCGAGGTCTAGCAGCTAGACTAGAATACAATGTAGTAATCATTTTACATGTTTGTTGTATTGCAAAGCAGAAAGATGTCACTATTTAGTGTCTGCAACTAAGGAACGTCACTGTATATTGATATTCCATAAATGTACAATACAATATAGTAGTTGTGTAGTATTGTATACATAGGACAGACATTGGTTGTAATGCCTGACACCATTTCATATTTATGGAGTTGCTGTATTCTTCAATCAGTGTTCTCCATGGCCCCTTTTAACGGGGCAGCCTGCCCCATTAAATTTTGCTCCCACCCCATTAAAACTGTTGCTGCCCCTTTAAATTTTCATACCAGCTGCTCAGAAATCTGATGTGTTCCGCCCATGTTTATGGTAGACAGCGGACTACCCATTGTTTTACAAGGGGTTATATAAGTTCTTTATTCGCAATAACACAAATTAATAAATAAATAAATACAAATGAAACGAAAATAATGAAAATGACAAATGCGACTGGGTGCTGGAAGATAGCTAATGAAAAGCTAGTAGGTGTCCAGTCACCCATCCACCTGTGTCTATTTTATGACAGACTTTATGTATTTGTAAATATTTTACTACTAAACTATAAGTATTGCCCAGGCCCTGCTATTACAATTCCACAGGCAAAGTAAAATGTGGTGGATCATTTGAGTAGCTAGTCTACATGTATAATAATATACTGCTTGCACATTTATGCAAATATATTCAAATTATTATGTTTTATATTTATGCAAATTAACCACCCCCTTATTTTTTTTTTATCTGTGGAGAACACTCAATTATTATAAATTGAATTAATTTAGTCACTTGTGATAAAATTCCCAACTTTGAAACCTGCATAATTGTATCATTTTACAATATTTTTTTTCATTGCATCATTGAATACGTTTATTCAAGGTCTCTTCACTGAAACTTCTAACATCATTTTGCTCTCCTTTAGAAGCTTAGTGTGCCTTTACCACTGCAGACAGGGTTCGAACCTGTCCAGTGCCAGATGGGTTTGATTAAAAATTAACCAGGTCTTTATGTAAGAAGGGTAATGCTCAGTTTGACCCTGCCAAACAACACAGGTTTTCTGTGGGTACTCTGGTTTCCTCCTGCTTTTCAACACTGGGGCACATGGGAGCTCCTAAGTGACAACCATTCAATTCATTCCAAATTATTTGGACAAATAAAGATTATTATGTAGGTGTATTACAGCATAGTAAATGAGCAAAATCCAAATATGTGGATAATTTACCAGTATTCCATCCAAGTAAGATACAGTGCATGTGTATTATTATTACACTGATAGTGGAAAGATTATGTCTATCAGAAAGATAAATTTATTTGGTGAGCATAGGTATATAATGTGTCAGTTTGTTTTGTTATGATACTGAGTATTATACCATGCATGAGCCATTTAGAACAAAGAATACCGAGTATATACTCTGGTCGTTCTACGTCATGACAACGCATGTCTATGTCAGGACAACGCATGTCTATATCACTGGTTCTGCTGTGTTCAAAATGTTCAAAATTGTCATTATTTTCCCTGATTTTTCTTTGATACCATTGGCGCTGGTACATGGTATAATTATGTTATTCTCCAATATTTTACTTAGTTCAGCTGGAAAATACTCGTGACCTAAAGGTTGTCACTCGTAGTGACAAAGACCCCATATGTCACTCTTCTGAAGGAAAATGACTGTGTAAATAGGACTCTCTACATTTGGATTTTGCAGGTGAAAGTCAGAAACAAATTATACTATGTCACAGGGTACTTAGAACTGTTCAAAGCGTTGCCAAGGAGAGTCGTCACATGACCAGACAAACGTGGGAAGTACTTCTAGAGTTCTTACTGGCAATCAATGACAAAATATTGGCACCTCCCACTGAACCAAGTAAGTAATGGAGTTTGTATTGAACTGTTTATGCTATACCAGTGCTGACCAAGAGCTTTCAATGACCTACTACAACAAGTTGTGAATAGTTTTCATTAGTCATCCCAAAAACCAGAGCCAAGTTTTGCTCGATTTGAAATTAGACTATTCATAGACCCTTCACCGGGCTATGTGAGGGTGTATGGGCAAATATTAGAGGCCAACATAAAATTGATATGTAAAGTAGGGTATACTATGTACAGGGTAAAATCATTTATAGTACTGGTCATATGTATACTATACAAAAATATTCTGCCAAAACCAAATAAACAGAAACTCCCAGAAAGCTGCTGTAAAGGAAAGAAACTGCCAAAGAGAGTATAATATCAAGTAATTACCCCAATAAAAAAAATATCAAGAAATCCTGCCAACCCCAAACTAAAGCATATTACTATTTTGTCACATTCCAATATTATTGCCATACTTTTTACTTGTAATGAGGGGACCTTGTTTTCTACAAAAACTTGTTGTGATGATGATGATCCTTTCAATTGTCAATGGAAGTCACTCATAGTTTGTTATTTATTGCTTTCTTTTAATTTCTTACCACAGATGGATTAGCTGACAAGCTTTGTGATAGATTAGTGAGTGTTTTATTTGAGATCTGGCTGTTGTCATGTGCTAGATGTTTTCCTTCCCCACCACTGTGGAAGACTTTACGAGACATGTGTGCGACATGGAGGCATCACGAATCACTAGTAGAACAATGGAATAGAATCAATAAAGTTTTAACATCAAGAGTTCTAAGGTTCCTACATGGACCAAACTTTCCAGAATTTAAAGTTGGTAAGTACATTTGATTCTGCATGTACATTTGATTGTGTACATACATGGGTTTCATATTCACATATTCTGTGCGGCATACAATGTACATATTTGCACATGGGTTGGTATAGGGTGGTTCTGGAGATGAATTAATGTTTAGCACAACTTAACTGGGGTTCAGTAGTGCCATAGGCATAGCAAAGTGTTTGTACATATGTGTGTGTGTGTGTGTGTGTGTGTGTGTGTGTGTGTGTGTGTGTGTGTGTGTGTGTGTGTGTGTGTGTGTGTGTGTGTGTGTGTGTGTGTGTGTGTGTGTGTGTGTGTGTGTGTGTGTGTGTGTGTGTGTGTGTGTGTGTGTAAGACAATGTGATGTTTTGTTTTAAACATTGCCTTCATTGTCAGGTTAGTCTACATTTATGTAGGTCTTTATTGTTTTATTGCTGTAATGAAACTATTGAAAACTTTGGGGTAATTGACACATGACCATGTTTTATCAATCTTAGACTATTGTTAGTGTTGGTTGGTAAGTTGTAACATGTAGTTTACAGCACAACTGAATTATAAGGTTCAGTGTATTATAGGCATGGTATATATCTTTCTGTTTATTTGTTTGTTTGTTTGTTTGTTTGTTTGTTTGTTTGCTTGTTTGTCTGTCTGTCTGTCTGTCTGTCTGTCTGTCTGTCTGTCTGTCTGTCTGTCTTTGTCTGGATGACTGTACATGGGGATGAACACTTTCAGAAAAATTAACACATAAATTGTACAGTTATGCCGCAATACCATTTGTGCTAGTTTTGCATTAACAGATGATTGTTGGTTTGTAATGAGAATTATGGTTCATATGATTATGATAATGATGTTAAATTAGCATCAACTTACAATTACATGTATTAGATACTAGAGTGGTGACCATTGCTAGCCTATTGGTCTAGAAACAATAGTAAAAGTTACTCCTTGTCATTCAACTTGGAGCATTTGCATAAATGTTGTAATTTATCTTGTTTCAGGTGATGATGATGCAAGTATTATTCCTGTTGGTATGGAGAATGATGCCATCGCCCAAAGTTGGTTTCGATTTCTGCATGTACTCAGCAACCCTGTAGACCTGTCAAGACCCATTACTATCAGCAACACACCAAAGTTTTTACACATGGCATTGACTAGTGAGGATGTGATTGACCCACATCAACACCCATGTCTACGCTCACTACCCAAAATTTACCTGAAAGCCATGAGAGGAGTATCTGTATTAGTGGATGCCTTTCTAGGTAAGACATTTTGTAGTATGTTGTATCTGTAGAACTTTCTTTCAAGTTATTTACATGAAGAGAATAATTAATTGTATGGTTTTAGTATTAAAGAATGTGAGATCTAAGAAGAGATACATAGAACATTTTTACAAATTGGAAATGCATTGAGACATGTATGTGATCACGCAGTCATAGATTTGTCGATTCTACAATGTTCCAGGTGTTCCAGTTGATATGCACAGTAGGAAAAATTCTAACATCTTGTGTGTGTGATAAGTGTTGGAAACTTGACCCCTGCATTTGTTGTGAATGAGTGAAATTCTATAAATGATACATGTACAGGGCTTTAATATTCATAATGACAGTAGACAATTTAAAAAGTCATAACAAACACTACTAAAGTTAGAATGAATGTTTATGGACTCTGGATTCATACGTAGTAATGAATATTTCTACTCAAAAAGTCAAAAATTTCTTGGAAATGAATTGACATGGTGAGTAGAAATATTCAGTACTAACTAAAAAGTTATTAATTCTTTGTAGGCATTCAGCGAAATGAAGCTGAAGTAGTTCACACAGAGAAGAGCAATAGAATTGCTGCTCCTCCTGTACCTCCTCCAGGTCAAGCTGGACTGAGTCCAACTCCTACACAGCCCAGAAAGGCATCCAAGAGTTTCAGCAGCTCGGTAGGTCCCACGGCCAAAGGAGGTAAAGAGAAGATGTCATTACGGCAAACCTGGACACCAACATCTCCACCCAGTGGTGGTACCAGTCCAAATCAACCATCTACTGAAAAACCACCCCCAGTACCCAAGAGACCCCAGTGTAACAGTGTGCTACATCTGTTTGGATCCTGGCTATTTGAAGCATCTCTTACAGGTTGTAAGTTAAGTGTGGCGATGAACAGCCGCCATTATGTGTGCCGCTTTCGTATCAAGTCGTCTGCTGGTAGTGGTAGTGGTGTTGGTGTAGGTCTTCCCATGTTAAGTACTTTTATTCTGCCTGGTAAAACAGTAAGCCATGCCAAACCTGCCAGTGATATTAGCACTGCTAAGCCTGATCAGAGTGGTGGGTAAACAACTTTTGCTTTCCCTTAATATTTGGTATTATTATATTTACGTTTCATATGTATTCTCATTTTGCTATAGACTTTCTTTCCATAATGTTCAAGTCAAATTGCCAACTGTAGTAGTCATCCTTTCTGTCACTGACTTACAAAATCGTCATTCTTGAAACTGTAAATGTAACTGCTTTTCTTTCTTCCTTTACTTTGATGCATAAACCACTGGGTTAGCTTCTCTTCTGTAAATTCTTATAAAATATACTTTCTCTATTTAATTTAAAATACATTTTTTCTAAAGTGTACTAAAATTAGAAATTAAGACTGAAATTCAAAATGTGAATGAATCATGATTCCATACAATAACCATCACATTTCTTCCAAACAGAATTAACAATTAACAGTATGGTTGTACCCTTGGCTCACTGTTCTATCTCCAGACTTACAGGGTATCTTGTCACTTTGTCTCCATGGTAACATACCTTCCAGGCTTTCCCCATCTCTCAAATCCTTTCCCTCCTCCCCCCACCGACCCCCATCAGCTGCAGGCATATGTAGATGTGTACAGGGTTGTTGCACAGTTGAATCTCCCAGCATGCATCTGTACATTGGCATGTCGTGACTCATGTATCTTATTGTAAGTACATATGTCGATGTTGTGTATATGTCACAGGCAAGGAGAATCAGACTAGAAAATGTAGCTTCCTTCATGAAACTTTGAAACCTACAATTTTCGAACCAAAAATTAAGTGAACACATCTTTCTTTTCCTTAAGATTTTGGCCATACCCAAATTGATTTTAGACCAGGTTTAGAGAAATATTGTTCACTTATTCACCCATGTCAGAAATTTTAAAAAAGTAACGATATTTACACAATCATCTTTTCTTCCATATTGTCAGAAACTCGACAAAGTATTTGCCTTACCTGAAATAGGTAACGTTTTATGTTGTGCTTTGACTAGGTCTAGTAATAGTAATTTCTGTAAGAGATATAATTGTTATTTGTAAATGTTGATGGTTTTCAAAACATCACATTCTTGCCAAAGACCAATAATGGCCAAAGATTTTGAGCCCGAAGTCATGTGTTGCATCATAGAACCAGAACATGGTCATATTACCAAGACATATTGTCCTAGGGGCTGAGACTTCAGTTTAAAACTGTAACAGAAGAAGCCTTTTCAAGTCTGTTTGCTCATTGTCTGTAGTTATTCATTGTTAGCTGAGACTGAAAGGTTTTACTGTTTGTTGGTATTTGTAATAACAATAATGTTAGCTTTAATATAACGATTTTCCACACTGCCCAAATTTACAATTATTACTCCTGGTACATGGTATGTACCTGTAATAGCACAATGGCCTCTTATTCTTCCTGACCTCCCTGGGGAGCATACAATCCACTTTTGGCATACAATCCACAAGTGCTTTGGATTAAAGCATTCACATCACAACCTCTATCCTACCAGGTCCCCAATTACACAGCTGGGTTGAGAAACTGCCTACAACCATGGCATCTTTCAGGGTGTTCAAACGTGGTTCAGGTCGTCTCCAAGAACTTTAGCCATTCAGAAACAAATGTTGGCTAAAAGGGCTCAAACCATCAACTTGCAAATTCCATGCCATCCACTGTAACCATTTGACCATCATAACTCCACTTGTAAGTCTTGTACAACTACCAAGTGTTGAGAAACTGCCAACAATCATGAAATCTTTCAGTCTAGCATATTCAGCTGTGTATTTATGGTGCATAGTTAGTCCTAAATTAACGAAATATTTCTCTCCTTATTTTGAAATGTATTTGACAGCCATGGCAAATGATGTGGGGTCACAAAAATGTTCAACATGATTTCCCACTGTGAAGTGTATGCCTCATAAATGTAAATTTGACATGCAAAAGTCATTTTTTGTGTTGTGCTGATTTTCTCAAAATCATGAAAGAGGAATATTTCTGACTTTTCAGCAATATGTTTATAAGTAGATAGATTATGTGTATGTGTAGCAGTAAAAGTGTCAATGCAAAAGTAGAAAATAAAACTTAAAGTCATTTAAACAACTTTGAAAGACAAAGCTTCCTAAATATTTATTAGCTGGTGTATTTAAGGTGTGAAGTTTTGGCATACATGTACATTTGGATCTTGAACTTGATATAAACCGTGGAAAAAGGAAACCTTTCAGCTGCATAGAAAATGGATAGCAACCTTTTATTTTTGCACAGATAAATCTCTGCCCTTGTCTATGACAAAATAATGTTGTGTTACTAAATGTTCACTTTTCGTAGTGAATTAATTAGATAGATAAAGATAGACAGACAGGCAGATAGTGAGGCAGGCAGACAGAAAGACAGACAGACATTTTTGTTAGAGGTGTATCTTTTGTACAGGTGTGCTTTCATCATATTCAGTAAATGCTTTGGGTTGCAGGAAATCCATGTACCATGCCAGCAACACTGCTGCTTATCCATGACTCATTCCTGCCTTCCTTTTCTCTTTCTACCCTCCCACATCTTTCCTTCCTCTTCTCTCTTTCTCTCTCCTTGTATCCAGGTTTGCCAGCTCGGAGATTCAGCGTAGGTAATGAGTCTAGAAGAAGTGCCAGTTTTACAACAGACATTCGTCGTATGTCTATGCAGCCTGATGGGTCAACCCCGATGCTGGCCCCTAATCCACTCTTCGATGTTTCAGATTCACCAGAGGGATACGAAGCAGGAAGGGCTGAGGCTTGTGGAACACTGTGTCGGATATTCTGTAGTCAGAAGTCTTCAGAAGAAATCTTACCTGTATATCTGGCAAGATTTTATGCTACTCTTATTGAAGGCTTAAGAAATGATGAGGTATTTAACCTACATTGTTTGAATGTCCTCTGAAGCAAGAATTTCATTCAATTGTTGTGATCATTTATGCTCCAGGAAATACAGGCAGTTTCATAAACTTTAGGTCCAGGAGTCATTTCATGATTTCACATCCCATAAATTTCACTTGCTTACTAAGAAAAACCTCTTTTTCAACTCTGTTGTTCTCTTTTTTGTTCGTTGTTGTCTTGTGGGTCTTAGCAGACATGAATATGAATTAGATGAACATTGAATATTCATGAACAATAAGTGCTTAAGTCCTTCAGGTAAATAGTCATGAACTATGCATTGTTAATCCAATACATATTCATGTATGCCAAGATCTTTGATGCATCAGTGTATAAATGACAGAACTGAGGTTAAAAAGAAACAAACTGTAATGTGAAATGCAAGCATTATTTATTTGAATTAACAGCTGCATTAATTACATTCTATGAAATGTATTCTGTGTTGACATTTACAGCATATGAGTGGACAAGTGTTGTCCAGCATTATTGTCAACTCGGCTGATTTGTTCAGAATTGATTTGAAAGGAGTGCAAGTGTTGGTTCCAGAGATGATATCAGCCTTAGAGATGGTGCTTCCAGAACGTGATTTGAAGTTTAGGTAAGAGAGATAATATGCGAAATTCATACATTACAAAGTTATTAAATTAGTGATTACCAGGAGTAGGTGAGCATGTCCACAACCAAACTTCCAAAATATTACATCACCTTGCAGTTTTACCCAAACTAAGGCAGTTACATGACTTCAAATCATTGAGTGACTATTTAGTCCAGGGACTTATGCATTGGATTCCATCCACCCATCCGTGTTTGCATGCGTGCATTCACCATCATATCTCAGGCATATACACCAACCTATTTCAACCAAACCTACCATAAAGGTAACATACTATATGAGACATGTGCATGTCACTTTGTTTTACCGAATCAAATATGGCTGAATGGCTGCAATGATCGTTATTATAGTTTACAATATGCATCATAACTGTAGAGGTATAATACATAGTGACTCCATTCAAGTGCCTACACCCATGTTATCAAATATGAGGTTTCTTTTAAGACCTTGAAAGATTTCTTCAAGGTCAAATAGCCAAATTTGGGTTATCTTTTCTAAAATTTTCAAGTAATGATATTTTAATTAATCATGTCATGATTTATACTATGTGAAGCATATGCATGTCACTTGATTTTGTGACCTTGACCCGAAAAATGGCAGCCATGAGTGATAAACAATCACACATTTTGCCTGGTATCTGCAAAAGTTTTGATACATATAGACTCTATTCAAGTGTCTACCCTCACAGTGTCAATGATGAACTTTCTAATGAGAGATTGACCTTTGACCTTGACAAACATTTTCAAGGTGAAATGACCAAAATGTTTCATTCTCAAGAAGTTGAATAAACAAAGACTCCATGTAAATGTCTATACCCAAGGTCAGCTCTCTTTTCATATCTTGACCTTTGCCTTAGATCTCCATATTCAAGGTCAAATAGCAAATTGGTCAATAAATTATGAAGCTCTGTATCTAAAGACAACATTCAGATTAGCACAATATCTTTGTAATAAAACACACAAGTTGGGGAGCATGTCTTCAATTGAAGGCCTTTTATTGTTACTTTAACAGCTGTTTTCCTATCTTTGTGTCTTTGTAGAACTCCAGTTCAATTACAACACTTGAGAAGGGCCTCAATTCATCTACTACTTTCCATGATATGTTTACCAAACCACTTCAAATGTCTGACTATTCAAGGTATAGTTTTGTTTTGTTTTGATTTGAACACAACACATATATATTACATTTTCATTCTAAAACACATTGAAGTGCTATATTTGATGTTCTCAAATATGTGTAGTCTCTTGACTGTGTTGAGGAAAGATGTTCAAAAGTGTGGTAACTAGATATTTTATACCATATTTGGGTGACAAACAACAATTACATCCCATCATTAAGGGATGGTCACACAATGTCGCACAAGCTCAACAAATGAACATTGTTCGTTTGGGTCAACACCCCCCCACCCCCCCCCCCCAACAAATGCTCACAAGTGCGACATCGAACATTTATATATGATGTAAGCAATGATATCGACGCAGTGTAATAACACGATTGTAAAGACAGAGAAGATCATTAAAGTAACAGAAACCCAACACCATATCTCATATATATTAGAAGTAGATTTTTATTCATTTATCAGTAGTAAATACAAAATTAAAGCTGATATTGAAGGAGTGAAAGTTTTCTGTCGAAATTTGGTTAGAAGTGTAAAAATGAAGTTCAGCAATCACATTGACCCCAGACCCCCCCCCCCCCCCCCCCACGAACAAAGTTTGCTTATTCAGCTTGTGTGAGATTGTGCAATTGTCCCTAAATCAATCAAGTTTGGGTTCAATATTGATTCTTAGAACATGATATTAATTTAAATGTTAGATTTATATTGTTTGTATGGTTTATCTCTACAGATCTGCTCACAGGTACAGATATGTTATACAGTGCACCAGGTGAACCCCCCAGAGCTGTCACTTTTCAGTCTCTCAAACTACGTCTGGTAAACTTGATGATTAGTGCTTTGCAATGTGAGACCGATTCTACTAACACTCAGATGCTACTAGGTAAGAAAAAATGTCAGCTTAATTAAGTGTCTGTTAAAAAATGGCATGTCCCAGGAATAAAACACCAATTTGAAAGTAACCCCATGTGTGTCACAATATCCACGATACCTCAATTCATCTCTTTGTTCACCATTATGAGACACCAGTTGTTTCACCTCAGAAGTAACACTTTATTCTATCAAGCATTACTACATCCAGGAGTTCAACGCCACAATTTTAAATAGACACAATTACTCTTCCCCTCTCCACCCCCCAAAAAGAAAACAGATATACCGAAAAGCATATAAATTCAGCTTGTGCCCCTTCACACAACAAGGCAATACACTGTTACTGACACTTTATTTTGAAACTGAAACTTCCCTGTTTTATGTGTTAAAATGGACCTGATAGTTGCTATCTGATTTTGATAAATTATTTTATCCTGTACAGGTGGAATGTTGATATGTGTACAAGACTCAGCACTATGTGAAGATATTGAACAACAACAACAGTTACAACAAGCACATGATGAAGCTACAGAAAGGTAAGTATTTCACTCTCAATTGAAATGACACACTGGTGGTAGTAGTATTACTCAGTAGATAAACCAAGTTCAAACTGAAAATAAAACTATTTTTGAGTGAGTGATCTCCATCTAAATTATATGGTTGTCGTTGGCCGAGCAGTTAGCTCATATGCCTCTTATCTCTACAGCCTGGATTCAAACCGGCCAAGCGTTGGCTGGGTTTGATTTTTAAAAAATTTAACCAGGTCTGTATGTAAGAAGGGTGATGCGAAGTTTGACCCTGCCAAACAAAGCAGGTTTTCCCTCGGTTCTCCATTTCCTCCAGCTTCATCTACAATAGGGCACTAGGAATTCTAGGATGTTCCTTATTGCAACCATTCATGACACTTTTCAATTTATTTGGATGAATAAAGATTATTATCACAATTATTAAATTAATCTATAGCCCCTGTTGCACACATGTCTATCATACATTTTACATTTGGAATTTCTGCCAAAAACTGCCTTATATACAGTTGTCTAGTTGTGTGATTCCTCACATTAAAACTACTACCCTCAAATGACTTTATTACTCTTAATACTTATTTTCAGAGTGAGTGTGAATTCATTTGACAGCAGTGCTAGTACAGCATCTGCCTGCACTCAGCCTTCACAAGGGCTAGGTAAGTATCTGCTGCCATTCCATACATATAGAAAGAAAGAAGAAGTATAGAATGTAGTGAGAAGTACTTTGTGTAACTATAGTCACAGGTTATTAGTGTATTTTATAGCTTTGTAAGGGACTGTCTCAAATTATCACCCAAGTTCAAACAAGGCTGTCTCAAATTATCACACAAGTTCAAACAAGGTTGTCTCAAATTATCACACAAGTTCAAACAAGGTTGTCTCAAATTATCACACAAGTTCAAACAAGGCTGTCTCAAATTATCACACAAGTTCAAACAAGGTTGTCTCAAATTATCACACAAGTTCAAACAAGGTTGTCTCAAATTATCACACAAGTTAAAACAAGGTTGTCTCAAATTATCACACAAGTTAAAACAAGGTTGTCTCAAATTATCACACAAGTTCAAACAAGGTTGTCTCAAATTATCACACAAGTTCAAACAAGGCTGTCTCAAATTATCACACAAGTTCAAACAAGGTTGTCTCAAATTATCACACAAGTTCAAACAAGGTTGTCTCAAATTATCACACAAGTTAAAACAAGGTTGTCTCAAATTATCACACAAGTTCATCAAGTGACAATGTTTACTCAGGTTGAAACACCCTTCAAGTGAATAAATGCTGGCTAGTACAAACATAAAGATATGATCATGTATATTCAACAATGCAGTATAGTTCTGTGGACTATTGTTTTCATGTGCAACTACCAGTGAGTACATTTACAAACTCATTCACTGTACTCAAAATTTGATTTTCTCTATGGACCTCTATTTTTCATTTGTTTTTAATATCTCTATCAAGAATTAAAATGCATTGCTATAAACAGAGATGTAATGTACTCTCCTACCTGTAGTCAACAACTTTCCCTTAATATAAGTACATAATATACAATGAATTAGGCAGTTGTTGATAAGTATTGTTTGCGTTTGCTGTTAATTACATATAGTCAGTCAGAAAGACACACATTCAATGGAAATGAAGCATCCCGGCAAATATTATCAAAGTGATATCATTTGTGTAAAAATTGACATCGAATTTGAGTATATATTTTACACGTCATGACTTTAATAGTCACAACTGGCTATTGAGAAGAGCATTTACTCACTTTTATTCAATGCTTCACGTATTGATGTAGTTGTGGTACCTCACTGAAAAATTTTTCAGAGATTATACCCTGCACCACTTCAAATATGATACATATTGTAACATGAACAGGAAAGTTTTGGTTTATAACCTGGGATGTAGAGTGGTGTATGAATTTTGTTCACATCATGTCTATTGTAAGAATAGTGAATTTGACAAGTGTGTAATTGAACACATACCCAATCTAGTCATGTTTTTCAAATTGTTATTAAATATGTTATTTCAGTCAATCTACCTGGCATAAAACAATACTTGATAGTTTTCAACTGCTATGAATTTAAAAACCATCAGCTTGTACTTGTAGTGACAGTGTAGCGTTACCATTCTACCAATCTTACTTGCTACCTACCTACTATTTTAACTGGTATTCCAAATACCATCATGCTTTTAATGAATTCTACCAGTTTCTTCAGACTTTGCCACGATAAATATTTATTAAAACAAGAAAGTAAAATCTCTCTGTGCATATTGCAGCAGTAGTCATAGAACTAGAACTAGCAGCTGATAGCAGAAATCTATTTACTACTGACAATATAATTCTTAAGATTAGATTGTTTTTGCAATGGGCATTTACCAAAAGCGATAGTAGTAAAAAATTCATTGCGGTCTCAAATTTGTGTTTGAACAGCGGCGATATTGATTTCACCAAACTAAAAACAAGGCACGCACTAAAACCAGTATGTCACTTGTTTGCAAAATTTCTAGGTTTCCTAGCTATGAGAGCTTGACACAGTCTGTGAGATGATTGCGTTTACTCTATCTAAATTAAAAAGTGATAAGTCAAAAGATCTCAGCTTATCAAAAGTATGTTGTGTGTATTATACACATGATTATAAAGTGATTGTGTCTACATCATTCAGGCTGCTGTATTGCCCATTCATGTAGTCACTATGTGCCACAAAATAATACTTTGGTGTCTGTCGTATCTTGTGAAATCCAATGTCCCTGCTGTTGTAATTGTTAAACATTACCGGTATACCAGCGATAACATACATGTAGTTAAATTTGCAAGATTTCATGTACAATGTAAGCTGTTCTGTATTGGGTATCATATTATGTGGTGACTTTGTGTGCTTTCACTGCTGCTATATACTCCTCTGCTTTGCCTCTGCCCTTCTTTCAAAACAGACAATTCAAATAGACAACGCAGTGTTACTACTGAGAATGTCATCATTGTTGGTGATAATGACAATCCTAGCGTAATAAAGGCTTTGCATACTCTTAGAGAGTTTGGTGAGTGGACACTCCATTGCTGCATGCTTCACTGCTGGTTATAGCTGCATAAATTAATTAGTCATTTCTACCCAAACAGATCCCAGTCACATGATGTCCATCAACCAATCAAAGTACATTTAGTTGTAATTTATGTCTTTGAGAGGAGACACTTCATAATTTTTCAATTTTCATTCTGTTCCCCCTGATCAATTTCATTTCTTACTATTCAGGTATATTGATCTTCTTTCTCTCATTGTCATAGTAAAGTTGATGTTTTGTGAATAGCTATGTTGAATTTTGTAATATTAGTATATAAGTAATAATGTGAATATGCTGTTCATTTATATAATGATCCCCTCCCCTTTCCCCCTCCCCCTTCCCACCATAAGGAGCACAAAACAGAATTATGTGTCTTGAATATTATGAACTGTATGTGAATATAAAGTTTTTGCACTGTAAAAACATTCTGTTTGGCAAGATTTTATTAATGATTACATAATTGCATATATTAACTTAACTAATATTCATAAGAATCTGGGTTTATGTAAGAAGTGTGATATATAAAATTTTGTTTTCAAAGTCAAGTGAAATAAACAAGAAACTCCATGGCAGAAACTCCATGGCATTCTGAATTGTGCTCCATAATTTATAAAAGAGAGATGTACATACAGATGAAGTACAGTAAACCCCAACAAACATCACGCCATGCTTCCACCAATCAGCTGGGGTCATTGACAGGCTTTTAGTCAACATACATGACTGTATATTTCAAGTGTACACCTAACTATGTTTAGTTTAGTGGAAAAGATGAAAGTTGGGATTCCAAATTGTTGTGACTGTCAATGTTTGTTGACATTGGACAAGTAATCATCTCATCATCCCACTCAGAAATGATTCAGTTCATATTCATTATTTGTCAAATTTAGTTTGTATTCAATATTTGTCACATTCTCCATTTTTGGTATATATTCTTTTGCAAACTTGTGATTTTCCAAAATTGATTTTCTATGAAAGTAATAGAATGAGTAAAAGCTCATCAATAACCCATGTATAGAATTCTTGAGATTTAATGTGTAGAACATTGCAAATTCATCAATTTTGATGCCCTTAGGATTCAATGCATGTTATTATAAATCTAATGATGCTATCCCAATGTTGTCTTTATTCTGCCTAGAGAAATCTGACAAATTGAGGGGGGGGGGGGGGGGGGTTCCTTGTCAAGTTTGAGGCAGAGCATATATATTGTCACACATGATGTGAATACTTCTCAACTGAATAGAGACAACTACTTGGGCTTTGAAAGAATACAATATACTGGCTAATTGCAATGGATGTTTTAGCTTGTACTAGAGAAGATGGAAGGATTCGTTATTGCACGTCTTTTTCACTCTGCTGCACGTGATTAAAGACCATCCACAATGACGAATCTTTCAATCATAATATTTAGAATCGCTAGTCAGTAGTTGTTATTGTGACATAGAAATGTGCTTTCTTGGTATAGACCAACAAAAGAAACTGACACCTTAGGATTTTCATGCAACCAGCTTCTAAAAGTGACAGTTTAGCAAGCTGTCAACACTGGCTTTAACTTGCACTGTGTTCTTTATCATTATGGCTGTCAGAAAATTGTTTGACCAAAGCCATATCATAGTTGTTAAGACTACATTATACAAACATGTTGTAATCTAGTTGGAGTAACAATGAACACAAATGATAGGAAATATTAGCTGTATAAGTTTTGAAATCCAGGGTGTCAGATCTCTTTAAACTTGTGCTATTATATGCATGGGAAGCATAGCATGATGGCATTTGAATGCATGTCTATACGGTAATATTTTAAAGCAACTTTCTATCATAGTGTAACTATTAGCCTAAGAGCACTTAGTTTATGAACATTATGCAATATTTTGTGTCCTATTATTATTGAAAGTTATCTATTTCCAATATGATCACCATCACATTATCTCTCATTTGAAACCATTGCAACTTACGATTGCAGAGAATCTCAAATATGGCATCTAAAGTTTGCACCACCAAAAAGTGAAATGATAGATTAACAGTAAATATTGCATATTGTATATATATTGTTGAATTCAGCTGATATTGCATGTGTGTTTAGATATTATATTACGTTGCTTAGAACTGTTGATGTAACCATAGTTTTAAAGACTATATGTTAGTAAAAGAGACTGTCATGGTTGGCTTGTAGTTAGCTACTCAAGATAAAATGACAGTGATCCTGTATATAACCAGATTGTTATATAACTTATACTCAAAGAAGCCATTTGTCACTTCCAGAATTTTGAGTTTCAAAATGTACCCTTGTTCTTTTCCCCATTCTGAACTCGACAAATTTATATTCAACATATGACATTGTTCACTTGAATAAGCCAACTTCTTGATAAATCTCAGACTTCAAATAGGATGTCTGTATTTGCATCCATCATAAATTTGACAAGTAAACTGTTTGGACTTCTACCGTACAGATACAGCGTGGGGTTTGTTTGTGAGGTGTACTCATCTAGTGTGCCAACGTTTGATGTCATCATGGAAGTCAGATCTACACGTCTCCCTAGCTGCCTTAGAATTGTTATCAGGATTAGCCAAGGTCAAGTTACATATTCAAGGTCAGTAAAAATGTACCTCACTGTTTCATGTCTTATTTAGAGGAAATCGGTGTCAGTGACACAGTAATTTTGTGAGACCATAAACAGGATAGATGCCAGAAGTTGTGTGTACACTCACTTACACTTACAAGTCATACCTACACACATGTACACACACCCATACCCACATGTGACAATACCATACTGGTATATAAAGCCCTCACAAATGCTCACATGTGGACGCCTAGCTACACATACATGTACACATACCCATACTCTCCATACCTACACACACCCTCCAAACACAAACACTTTAAATTTAATATATGTATTCATATACCTACATGCATAACTAAAGATACACTCACCTGCTAGACTTCTAGATTTGGGTAATCTTTTTCACTTAATTGTCATAAAGAACAGAGTGGGAGCACTCCTCAACGGATTGTTCAATCTAACTTTATGACTTGTGCATTCATACACATTATGCATATTACATTAACACATTTCAAGTATACTCAACTTTCAGTGACGTACTGATTCACACTTTCTTCATCATAATAATTTGTCTTTTTATAGACACATTGGAATGTAAAAGAGCAGTCAAGTGGATATGTGACTATATTTCATACCAGTGTAGTAGACCAGCTCCATCTCATTCCAGAGACCTACATACTATGATAGTTGCTGCCTATCTATGTCTCAGTGTCTGGATAATACAACACCATTATCTGCTAGATGACAAGGTAACATCAGGCTCCTACTATATACTGTCTGCATATAGTCTGCCTTTAGCTATGTAACACGCTCACAGAGCTCATAGAGTACCTATCAAACTGCCATTTTAGTGTTACTGATTGTTAATCTCCTAATGGACTATTGCCTAATGATTCACTAAATTAATATTTTTGACATCCTGAATGTTATATGCATAGCACAATTTGAGGTCATTTGCAAATGACTTATTCACAGGAGTTTGTTTAAGTCATTCAGTCCAGAGATATGTGGACCAGAATATTACATTTTCAAATCCTAACAACAGTGCCCATTTGATAAAAGTGCTCTCTAGTTTCTTCTCAAGAGTGTGTTGACCAAAAGAATGTATTAATCAATTTTGATATTATGTATCTGTGTGATGGTCTTGTCAAATGTATCAAATCTTACTTGTATGGTGCTATACACAGTAAATTTGATAAACTGTCTTTTGATCTTTGCCAGGAATACCTACGATGTGTTCTAGAAGTTGTAGAACTTGGTATATCAGGAAGTAAATCTCAAAACAAGATGAGTGACCCACCTATTTACAAACATGACAAAGAACAGAAACCAGCATCTCTTAGAGTGAGGGAGGCAGCAGAACTAGTCAGGGGCTATATCATGGATCATTTGGTAAGATATGAATACACATCTACATGCTATACCCATACACAGTATTATTCCCATGGCAGTTTTGGTATGGAAGCTGGAAGACCATTAGTAATTTCAGTGCCTGTTGGTTGGAGGCAAGGAATCAATCAATCAATCAATCAATCAATCAATCAATCACAAAATATATAGAGTGCCTGTATCCAATATGAAGTAAAGTTGAGAGACGCGGTATTGAACACTTCCGTGAATAAGTATGTTTTAAGGTTCTTCCTGAAGGCACTGACTGTGGATGTCTGTCGAAGCTCCAGTGGCAATTTGTTCCAAAGACGCAGTGCAGCACATGAGAAAGCACAGTCACCAAAGGAATGAAGTTTGTAAATTGGGTTCAAAAGTAAATATTTGTTTGGTGACTGAAGTGTGTGGAGATTAGGCTTCTTATGGATAGTGTCTGATAAGTAAGGTGGTGAAAGACCATGTAATATTTTATAGGTGGTCAGGAGAACTTTGTAATCAATTCTGTATTGTACAGGCAACCAGTGCAGTTCCTTTAGTATTGGTGTAATGTGTTAACGTTTCTTTACCCGTGTGATCCTGGCAGCTGTGTTCTGTGCATGTTGTAGTGGTTTGATGTGTTCAAATGGTAGTCCGTAAAGAAGTACATTGCCATAATCATGTTTTGAAGAAAGGAGGGTTTGTATCAGCTGCTGACAAGTGCTTTTACTGAGAAAGTGACAAATGTGACCAATTTTGCAAAGATGAAAGGAAAAGGGTGTCTCCCTTCTGAAGACAATTATAGTAGAGAGACACTCAACTTCTTGAGTCTGGCAACTTTTTTATGCTTTATGTGAATTATGATTCACTGAACTTCAGGAACAGTTTGAAAGATAGTTTTTATTTTTTTATTAAGTGGAATTTAAAAAATAACACCTAAAGATCTTAACACTTCCGTTATATTTATTATTCAAAGAAAATTTTATTCAAATAAGTTCCAATAAACTGAATTAGTTGAAACTTTTGTTTTCATCATTTGTGCCTACTCTCTAATACATGTATACTGTAGATGAAGTATTTCAGTATTATGAGATCCGTGTGTGTGTGTGTGTGTGTGTGTGTGTGTGTGTGATGCATGTGTTTGTCTTTTAGGGAATCACCGATTGCTGTAATTTTGGGATGGGAATATTAATTACTTGCATGTAGGTGTCTTGCTTAGAAATAAATCAGAGCAAAAATATTCAAGGCAACATGATGTGATATGTTGTTGTCAATTTTGGTTTGAAATATTTTGTAAAGCATAACGGTTTTGAACAAAAGTCTGTTAATGAACATATTGAGAATGAATTGATTTTAATGCAATCATTTATTGTACAACTGTGTAGGGATATTTTCCACCTCCATGTGGACCATCTGCCATAACTTCACTGCTCAATGAAGACTCACTACTGAAGTATGCCAAGGGAAACTGTACAACTGACAAGAATGGTAGTTTTAAATACTTTGTGCTTGAGAACAGAGTACTTTTAGCAGTATTGGAGCAACCACTTGGTAACAATCAAGGTTAGTACAGACACATATAATAGGTTTAGAAATTCACTGTTTCTAGTTACAGTATTTACTTCATCCTAAACTAAAGGGATAGTGTCAAGCTTGGGATATAACCTACCAGGTAATGTCAGCAATTCACGGTTTAAGAGAGTGAACAGACCAATCCATATGGTTGACAAATTGATATTTATTTTGGATGTTTTATTCATAAAACAACTCTACTGTGTTTTTTCATTTGACAAAACAATGTTGAACAACATCTACCAAATCTGTGTCTGTTCTCTAAAAATTGCCAAAAGCTAGAAATATTGTATGTACAATAACAAACATTTTATATACTTTTTAATTTTTATACTATTTATGGAGTAATGAATAAGGACTTGGTATGTGTTGTTTCTCATTGTTCTTTTCAAGTAGGAAAACATAGTAGAGTTGTTTTATGAATAAAAAAGTCAAAATAAACAATCAATTTGTCAACCATATTGCCACTCTAAACTATTCTAAGCTAAGGCATTGAATAAAAGGTAAAAAGCAAAGTGAACATAACATAGCTCATTATAATGTCTGATGACTTGAGGCAAAAGGGGATGTTGTAGAATTCCACAGATTCACATATTTTTTTGAGAGTTTTCAATGTATTGGGAAGAAGTCCACATAGGTACAAAAGTTGTCAGAAATAGACACTGTGATTGTACTGAGAAGTACTACAGATCTGTTTTGATATTTATAACTGTTTGATGTATTTCAGATCCTTTACCAACTGTTACCAGTATATTGAGAGGTCATAGTGGTCGCCATGCATGGACAATGCAACTCAGACACCTACCTAGAAATCACAAGGTGAGAATTATCAAAGCACATGTCATTTGTGGACTAAAGTGACACAAACTGAGTGTAAAAACTTTTTAATCAAGTGAAAAACTGAACACATAAAACCTTGATTAAACTATTCCTACTAGTATAATGTTAATATCAATGCATACTCTCTATAACATTACAATTGTCTTCTGGCATTGTTAAAACAGTTGATTGCAATGTACTAATTACCTCAATATATTGTGTTTATGCGTCATCAATTATCTTAATACTAGGTTTGAGTTCGGTCAACTGCAAGTGATGGTTAAGTACGCTTTAATAAGTAGAACACTGTGAATACCATTTGAACTTGCATCAAAATATTACACCCAAAACATATAAACTTGGCATGTTTCACTTTTCATGTTTCATTTCAAACATAGTGACAAATAATGTGTTTTCAGTGAAACAAAAAAGATGACTTTTTGAGTGAAAGTTGATAAATTAAGTTGATGTCTTTAACATAATATAATATAAGTATTTATATCTTTATATTATCTTAGCTTATATTGAAAGAAATTACTCATTCATAAACTTTTTTTTCCAAGCTCATATGTTAATTTGTACATTTGACTGTAGGTATTTCTAGCTGATCCTGGTCGTCCTATTCCAATGAATGATGTAGGAACACACTATGAAGTCACTTCTAGAAATTTCCCAGAGATAGTGGACAAGGCTGCAGTGACCAAGGCGTAAGTAGAACAGCTTCAAATCTACACATCTAAATAAGTGTTGTACAGTTAGATGTTATTCCCCAGTATTTTTCTTCGTTCAGCCAAGGAAAATACAAGTGACCTAAGGTGCCTTTGTCACTGCAAGTCACTAGATGAGTAGTGACAACCAATGGATAGGTCACAAGTATTTTCTGGCTGAATGAAGAAAAATATTGGAGAATAACATAATTATACCAGCTCCAGTAATATCAAAGAAAAATCAGAAAAAAAGTACTGGCAATTTGGAATGTTTTGACACATACTTCGCACAAAGCAGAACCAGTGATGTAGACACACGTTGCCATGATATAGACATGCGTTGCCATGACTTGGAACGACCAGAGTAAATATTCCATATTTTTTGTTAAACTTGGCTCATTTATTGTACAATTCTTTCAGTTTGACTAAGATTAGAATTATGCTGTGGATATTTATAGAGATTATAAACATATATTTAGTAACTTTGGATTACAATTTCTACTTTCTACTGATAGCAGCAGTAAATATGTACAATTAAAATGGCTTAAATTTCAAACTATTTATTTGTATGTTTCAGGCCTGCACAAAGGACATTTGTCAGGAATCTAAAAAATGAATAAAATAACAATAGTAAAATGTGAATCTTCGACTAACTCTGCCAGACAGCTGGGGTCTTTACACAATGTAATATTTCTGATGCTGCTATCAAGATGTTTTTAATTGAATTTGTTCTCCTCAAAGTTTTGACAGATTATACAATATATTTAGCTGTGTGAATTTATAAATGGGATTTAAAATGATAATGAGTCATTGTGTTGTTTATATTTACCAGGGATCAGAGTATTCCATCTCTGTGTGCCATAGAAACAGACAATCAGAGACAAGAACATGAGAAGTTATTGAAAATAATCGATGAACAGAGTGATTATGAGAAACATGTTAGAGAGACAGCTAAGGATGAAGTGACTGCCCAAGGTTATCCTAACCCACATACAGAAATGAAACCACCCAAACCATGCCAAGACTTCCACCCTACTAGGTTGCTATTGTCACATATGGGATATCTCAGCTTGGAGGCATTGAAGGTAGTAGGCTTGTTTGACTATCTTATGAAAATTATGAAAATTATGCATGTCAAGGGCAGTGTCTTGCCAGTGGAATAAATGTTACTTATTTAGTTTTAATAGTGGGTTCAATTGCTGGTGCCAAATATGGCAGGAGTACTATGACAAAATCCCATGATGATCAAATGCAAGTGTGGCTTACTCAGGTTATTTGCACAAATGTTTGCAATGTTCTCTGCTGCAGTACTTTCATAGTGAAGCAACTAAAAATGCAGCAGAAAACACTGCAGATACCCTTGAGTACTCACACTGGAACTCACATGGCATGGGGTTCTGTTATTACATATATTTATCATAAATAGCAAAGTTATGTAAAAAGAAAAAGATAGTGTGCAATTTCTCACTTATATGTACCAGTACAATCTCAGACCACTATAGTGGTCTGAAGTACAATGTATGTTCATGTCCTCATTTGCATATCATTTGCATGCGGGTATGCAATAATGTTTTCATGTGCGATTGCACTAAAAAGATTCCATTTTGTACACCCTGAATAGTAAACTAAGGGAATATTTAATGGCACCAACAGTGATTGACTGTTTATATTACAAATAAGTAAATTGTAGTGTCTTCAAATTTCTGAAAACCCTCTCTCTAGCTAAGAGAACATATTTCCAGAAATTATCACTGAAAGAAGTCTCTCATATGTTTGAAAAACAAACTTTTACAGAAATATAATATATCAGATGAAACTGACAACAGAAAATAGAGAAAGAAGGAGATGTCTTTGTGCTCATACTTTGATTGTTGTTAATATATTACAGGAACCAACTAACAGCTCCATGCCACCAGCCCTTGTCAAGTTAGACCACCAACACACTGGTTTCCGTAGTGATTTAGAACTTTTAGACAGCATACCAAGTCGCAATAATGACACTGTCTTTATATTCTACATGAAAAGTGGACAGAAAAATGCACAACAAATCCTAGGCAATGTGGTAAGTATTTTGATTGTTGTTGTCATTACACCATGCTTTGAATTTACCAATAGTACAAAATTTAATTTGCAAAATTGCAATATTGCTTTCAACGTGACAGATTTAAGCTCTTGTTGCTTTCACATTGACAAAATTATTTAAGTTTAAGTTTGACAAGTATGACATGAATTGGATTCATCATATTCTAATTTACATAGAAGGCTAGCTGCAAGAAATGTTAGTTCAGACATTTTAAAGATTCTACAATTTATTATAGATATACGCCTGAAGACAAATATTGAAAAGAGAATGAATCCAACATTGACAGATTTGAATAACTAATTATTGACAAACATCTAAAGCTGCGTGGTGCATATGTATGGACCATGTACTAAAAATTTACATTTCAAACTCTGTATACAGTGATACACACATTGCACTATTTGAAGTCATTCATTAGAATATAGAACCATTATAGCTGTTAATTCCCATAGTGTTTATCTTGACAACAGTTTACCAGTCATAGATCAACAAAAGACAACTAAGTATGCCCAAGGCATGTCTGTCAGATACAAGCAAATCAGAATTAAATGCTGCATTGGTTGTATCTTGTAACTGTAAAGTGTATTTAGTGGAAAGAACTGGGGAGATGAAAGTTGGAGGTCCCCTGAACAACAACTTAGATCATCTAAACCATAGACCCTCCTCAGTAGAGGGTCTATTTCTAAACAGGTGATCACAGAAATGAATATTTGAATGAATATCATCTGAAATGCATAATGTAATTTGTTCTTTGTGATGTTTATCATTTCAAGTATACTGGTCTACATATTTATAACATTCAGTTCTCTGTCTTGTATTCGTAGACATCTGTTAACAATGTTCAACCAGAATTCCTGGAGTTACTCAAGTCTCTTGGCTGGCCTGTTGAGATATCCAAACACTGTGGTTGGACTGGTCACATATCAACTAGCTGGAAGACTGCCATTGATTCAGAACACTCTACAGACACTGCCAAATCTGGTAAAGAATCATTTCTGTACAACATTAAATTTTAGTCTGTGTGTAATTTAAATAGTATAGATTATAAATTACTGCATACTTTAATCATCTTGCAAACACATATGTCACAAGTATGTGAGTTTGGATGAAATGTATATTATCCATATATATAATTTATCACTACACGTACACCATTTTCCAGTTACCCAACTTGCGCTCATTTTCAAAGTAAGAGTCACAAGAGGGCGACCCTCATGGGGAAAATTGGGGGCTAAAATCTCATGGCATACTTTTATATGTAGCAGTCAAAATGTTGCTATTAAAAACAACTCATTGAATTCCTAAAGATTACATGCTCTGAAAACAAAGTTAGCAAACTGTTTTGCTTGGTTTAGAATGCCAATAACTTGAGGTGTGAAACACTAGGTAAGGATGGTAAGGTCACAACACTACTCAGCAATAAGACTGCTTTCACAAAAACTTGTTAGGGGGGGGGGGGGGGGGGGGGGGGGGTCGGGAGATTTTTTGTAA
Organism: Glandiceps talaboti; assembly: GCF_964340395.1. Classification (NCBI taxonomy): domain Eukaryota; kingdom Metazoa; phylum Hemichordata; class Enteropneusta; family Spengelidae; genus Glandiceps; species Glandiceps talaboti. The sequence goes on along the minus strand of NC_135550.1, from coordinate 4,311,360 downwards.
AACCCTAATTTTTTTTCAAGTACCCCCCTGCCATATTCCAAAATTTTTCGAGTACCCTCCTGCCAAAGCCCCAAATATTTCAAGTACAAATTAGTTCAATATATTATGTCAAAAGAAAATAAATGTATGACTCAAAAATGCCAGCCACATTTCATCTAAAAGAATAGGAATCAAGTGATATATATTTGTGGTAATGATAATACAGTTACTGTACCTTTCCAACTATGAAATTCCAGCTGTGGCAGGAATGCACAAAATAGACAAAGTTGAGGCTGTAAGATGCCACTATTATCAATCTAAAGAAAGTGAGAGTGATTTGTCATCTGATGACAGTGACAGTGAGAATGATGATACAGCTAGTTCCAACTCTGATGAAGTTGAAGGAGAAATTTGGTCTGATGATGATGATGACAATGCCATGTTTATATACACAAGATCTGGAAGGAGAGCTACCACTTGGAAATCAAAAATTTAAATAAACACATTCTGAGACTTTGTTTAAAATCCTGCATTCACCTTTGTAATCTAACGTTAAAACCAGTCCAATAATCAGGCTCTTACAAGGTAAATGTATTACCAGATTCATTAAGATATACAATTACTATGATAATAGGGCCATCTTAATTATCATTACCACTAATATATATCACTTGATTCCTTTTCTGTTAGATGAAATGTGGCTGGCATTTTTGAGTCATACATTTATTTTCTTTTGACATTATATTGAACTAACTTACATCAAACAAGAATGGGATACATGGCAATGCATTTTATTAAGAGTTTTTTCAGTGTTATTTAGACCGATTTGATTTCTTTTAGCACACATTTAGGAAACCGAACTGGAACAATACAGTATAAAACTCTCTAATAGATAACATGTGCATCACAATATTTGCAAATACAACTAAAATGACATTTAACTGTAACACTACTAGTATAATGTACTAATACAATATTGAACAGAAAACAAAGACTCAGTTGGTCTGCTGATCATTTTACAAGAGTTATTCAAAGTGTAATTCATTTTGTTAACATAGGACTGTTGTGGACATCAACTGTTCCAGTTCCAGTTATCAAGTTCTTTCACTTTCAATTGGAAATGTCACCATTTCTGACAAGCGCATCCCAGTCATATTCATCAAATTCAGATATGTTTTACAGAGATATGTTTTAAGCATTCCAAAAAAATTCCACAGTTTGTGCAAACACTACTTTATGAAAATGTTTATTGAGACTATATTGGAGTATTTGCTCATATTGTTTCAGTTCACTACCTCATTCCTGCCATATATCTTTAGGGTAACTTTATATTGAGAGTTATGTCAAAGTTTATTTATTTATCTTTATATTTACAAGTACAGTAATAGTATATTCATGCAAAGTTGAAAAGTATGTGCAAAAAACTTATTTTACTTTTTCTCTGTTAACTCAGCTTGTGAGATATTGTCTTCTGTTTCACATGTAGCAGACTTTGCCAATATGCTAATTTTAGGAAATATTTAGAATGTGTTATTAAAAGTTAATGTTGAAAATTATAGTCATATCTATAGGATGAAAAAATACCTTGCACAGAAGTGTTTGATACTTGTCAAGTATGTTGTTGTTGTTGTTGTTGTTGTTTGTTGTTGTTGTTGTTGTTGTTGTTGTTGTTGTTGTTGTTGTTGTTGTTGATGATGATGATGAAAAAGGAAGACCAACATTTTAAAAGCTTATTTTCCCATGTTTGAAAAGTCATGATGTCAATTTATTTTCAGGTACCACCCCTACAACCCATAACATTTTTTCAGGTACCCCCCCCCCCCCACACACACTATCCATATATTTTCAAGTCCCCCCCTAAAATCTCCCGACCCCCCCCCCCCCCCCCCTAACAAGTTTTTGTGAAAGCAGTCTAATATCATGAAGCTCCCTTCTTGACCAAAAGCTGCTCCCAAACAGCACTTCAAGTGGTGAATCTTTCGTCTTTTTGATAACAGCTATATGGCATATTGTATACAAGTTTTCATGTTGCAAAGTATATGGAATTAAAATTCCAATAATCCACCCATGGTGTTTTACCCTGAACATGGTAACAAGGGTACCAAGCCCTCATGTAATTATTTTATGAAATGAAAACCATTTTCTAAACTAATTCATCAAAATAGGTACCACACCTAAGAGTCCTCTTTTATGGATCTCTAAACAGTACCTACAAAAGGTGTTACCATGTGCAGTCTCTTGACTTTCTTGTGAACAGATTTGAGGATGAACACTTTGGCTAATGTGTGATGGTACATAAACATGACATTTCTTGCTGAAGTATACATTTAATACTCATTTTCATTAATCATTTGTTGTATATTTCAACAGATACAGCTGCAGCTGATGTTAGTGATTTATATTCTCATGGTGGGGGTCTATTCAATGGTGATAGATATGTGATATACTATGCTGATGTTATGACTGAGATTGCATTCGTTGTGCCATCATTGCAGGCAGTAAGGAAACCTGGCAGAAGACACTCATCAGAGGAAGGTATAACCAATTCAAATACAGATAGTTGGTGTACGATTTTCTGCTGCTTTAGAGTTGTGAGGTGTTGCACTCTCTAGAGTTTTAAGTTGTTGTACTATCCATTTTTAATACCTGAATATGCAAGTCAAATTTGGCAATGACAACATGACCTATCATGTTGGGAACCCCTGTATAGTGACTGGGGAATGCAGGTAGATTGCTGTCCTTGGCAAAATAAATGCTAAGAAAACAAACACAACCAGTCCTAAAGGTCCTTAAAAAGAGATAATTTACTAGTATCTGTTATTCTAAAACAATAGAACAGATTCATCAAATTTGAGCAAGATTATGGATATTGTGTGAAATAATTATCATTTATGTTACCTAAAAATGTGGGGAATCTTGTATGCTGATGGTGATGTCACTGCAGTAATATTAACATTAATGATGTCATGACATGTCAATGTTTACTTATATTATTATAGTCACAGCAGCAAGTGGAACATCCCCATCTGACCAGCCACTAGAGACACCAATCAGACCAGCCAGATCACCACGTAATCTATCCCTAGACCTTGCATCCAATGATGTACCAGCTCCAGGTCAGGTGATCAGTCCAGGTTCACCAGCCAGACCTAAACGATTCCCTACCAGACAAAGTTTATTGACTGGACCAGAAACTAAAGTTATAGTTGTATGGTTAGAAGACTATGATGACCATGAAGCTTTCCCCTTAGGTAATAGTACAATAGTTATAGTACCTGTTATATTATGATGTCAGAATTACAATAATGGTGAAAGTAGTCTTGGTTACCCAGACTCTCACCACTAGGGGGGCTCTACTACAAGAACATTTAGATGAGTGTCTAGGGAAATGTAATCTAAAATCTCCCACACTGGAAATCACACGTTGCAGTTCTTCCAGAGAGTCTAGAGAAATGTAATCCAAAATCTCCCACACTTGAAATCACACGTTGCAGTTCTTCCAGAGAGTCTAGTCTAAGGAAATGTAATCCAAAATCTCCCACACTGGAAATCACACGTTGTAGTTCTTCCAAATCATGGAAAATAAAATCCAAAATCTCCCACACTGGAAATCACACATTGTAGTTCTTCCAAATCATGGAAAATAGGCTTACTAGGTGTGTTTGTTGTTGTTATTAAGATGTATCTGTCACTTGAGACGTGAAAATCTGTAGCAAAGGTACCTGAATCGTTCAGACAGCTATGTTTGACTTGAAGTATTCACCCGCATGCACTGTTCTGGGAAAGAGATCCAGTGTTGGTGACTTTGGATTACATTTACCCAGACTCTTGTCTGGTTGAACTCATAGTAGAGCCTCAACTGTGAGAATCTGGGTAACTGAGACTATGGTGAAAGCTGTCCAAAGTTGACTATAAAATTCACCAACTACATGCATGAACACATCACTAGTTTACTATTTAGATATACCAAATGAATGTTCTTCTAATATTTCCTACAAAATGAACCAATTTTCAAGGCACAAAAAAGTGAAAACACTGAATATATATTGAGTTTAAATGATAAGCACTGCCGCTCTCAGTTGTAGCTCAGTTTCCACGTACACACAAGTGCATTACTTAGTCATATCATGATCTATAACAGAGAACTAATACAATAGATATTTCTTATCTGGTTTTTTTCCCTCTAGATGATTTACTGCCAGAGACAAGTACCGGTATAGAATACCTAATGATGAGTAGTTCATCTCTTAGTAAAGTGTTAGACAGAGAAATTATTATTATATTTATTCACCCATTGAAGAGTGGTTTGTACAGAATACATGTGGAGGGAAGGTAAGTAGTACACAATAATAATCTTCATTTGTCCAAATAAATTCGGAAATTTGTTGAATAATCACCATGGAACAGCACCCTGGTGCCCTACTGTTGAAGAAGCAGGAGGAAACTGGAGTACCCAAGGAAAACCTGCATTGTACGGCAGGGTCAAACTGAGCATTACCCTTCTTACATACAGACCTTGTTAATTTTCTTAAATCAAATTCTAACATCCGTTTGGTGGGGTTGAACCCAGACTGTTGAGATATGAGGCGTATGAGTCGACCACCGACACCCACCACCCCCACCCCCACCCCACACCCCAGTCTGTATACGTACTTGCAGGTGCAGGGGTTAGGATTGCATTGTTATTGTTTTAGTTTTATTAGCTCCGCTGTCAGCGAAAGCTGAAAGCTTAGCTTTAGGTATAGGTTGTATAGAGTATAGAGAGTAGAGTGAATCATAGGTGTCCGTCAAACTTTTATATTTTCATTATTTTCTCCGGAAGTGACAGTCAGTATTCTTAGATATTTGGTGTGCATGTTCCCTGGGGGGAGGCTATTCAAATTTGTTCATGCCAAGTTGATCTGTGCCATTTTCAATTTTTTATGATTTTTTTTCATAAAATGTCATTTTCTTCATCTCCGTGAAAACTTATTGTCAGATTGCTTTGATATCTGGTGTGTTGATGCGCAGGGGGTAGCTTACTCAGGTTTGTTAATTTCAAGTCAGCACATCTTCATTTTTATTTTTTATGATTTTTTTTTTGTAATTTGAAAAAAAAAATGAACATGTTAATGAGGATAATGACCGACGCCATATTGGAAATCATTCGACGAGACTTTAAGTAAACTGCCACTTTTCAAAAGACACAATTGACGTCAAACAAGCAATGTAATATGTGCTATAGTCATAATTCTACGCATTGGGCGCCCAAATGCATGAAGTGACAAGCGTTTATTCGAAACAGGGTTGTAAACTTCAAATCCAAATTCTGCACCCTTCTACATAATCAGCCAGTCCGCAACGTCCTTATTTGCATACTCTATCCTGATTCGACCAGAAGCTGAAGCTGACCTCATGTGACCGGGCGATTTTCCACAGCAAGCAACAACACAAGACGTTCTTGGTACTCACTAAAATCTCACTCCAGACCCACTATAAAAATGTGATGTTTTCAGATAACATGTAACTTGTGATTAATTCTATATTGTCGTGCAATTTGGAGTGACAGTGAACCAGAATTAAGACAACTTGCGTAAGGAAGGCATGCGGTTGAAGTTATGCAAGAGCAGTCTAACTGCGGACTGTGAATCAACCAAATTTTGTTTATTGGCCGACAGTTCACATGTAAAGTTAAACGACATGAACGTGTCTTGCCATTTCCAAAATGCAAATATTTGGCAAGTAAAAATAATTAAAATAATCACAACTTTAATTTGGCTTCAGACTTTGCATTATGTTTTGCGTATCTTTCCCCGTTTTACATGTAAATCCGAAAAGGTTCTCTCGTCATGTCATCAGTGATCATACCGCGAGGGCCGAGGGGCTGCTTTGAGTACGAGCGAAGTAAGGCATGTTGAGGTATTTTGTTGAGAATAATAAATATTGCGAAATGTCAAGTACAAGGTTGAAATACAATGGAATGATGAAAAAAAATGGCCGAGTCTGCTGACAGGCGCCGCGCCGGTCACAAGAAACACTGTAAATTCCATCTTTCTTAGTTTCCGTACGGCGACAACCCCAGGTACCCGGATGCACGAGGGACTAACCCGGAAGCAAGTCGTTGTCAGCCATACGTTACAGTGGTAACATCGTCCGAGAAATCGCTGCGTTCAGAGTGTCATTATTCACAGAATTGTTGTTTTCGAGTGAAAACGCGTCTTGAATTGTATAAATCTAACAAATGAAGACATGTCAAGTTATATTTTGAAAGTTGTATCGCTAGTTTGAGACGATTTTCTCACGTACTATCGAGGCTTACTTGGACTTGGACCTTACTCCAGTTCATCGGGAAGTTTAGCCAGTCCGATAATTCTTTCTGGTTTAGTTTACAACACTTTTGATCACGCAGATTTTGTTGTTGTGATGAAAAGAAATTTAAAAAAAAGATCACTTCAACCATTTCGTTGTGTTTTCTTTATGAAAGGTAATAGAACATGAACGAGTGTTACCACTGTAACGTATGGCTGCCAGAATGACTCTCTTTCTGGTACTTGGCGGGGATTGTCGCCGTCCGGAAACTAAGATGGCGATTAATACATTTCTTCCCTATATATATCTACTCAACTTGTACAAGTTGAATGTTGTTGACTTGGTAAATTTGTTAGAAAATTGAAATTCAAATTGCCTCAAAATTATTTTAGATCCCTAGTTTATTTCATTCATCATTAAAATTTCCCAGTGTTAAAGCTGTAAGACAATGGAATTATTTATAGCCAACCTCAAAATCATCTTTTTTTTTCTTTTTCTTGTGTGCATTTCCCAGTCATTTTTTTTCTGAGGTTTTGTGCAATTTTTCATAACAGTAGATTTTTGTTATAAAATGGTGACTATGGTATAAAAGTACAATACATTACCAACTTCTGTGTAAAATGTGTTTTACAGTGAGACATCATATGAACCACTAACCACTTTATTGCATCGCTAAAACAAAACTGCATAGTGAAGAGCTGAAGAACTGAACCACTTCTACGTGTCACCAAAATAAAAAATAAAATTAAAAAAAAAAAAACGGAGCTATTCTGACCGATAGGTCGCTTGTGTTTATACTGTACGATGGTAGTCTTTGATTTTTGTAAAATGTAAAACGTTACAAAATATCTTTATCTTAATCTTTATAAGAACCACCATTCCCCATGACGTTTGACAATTCAGTCAATGTCCCATTAGAAATCTTTGGAAACAAACATCAGAATCTGGCACATAACATGTCAATTTGTCACCAGCCTGTTGTAATTCATTTAACACGACTAGTCAGATGTGCTGTCAATGTCAAAGCATCACTGATTATAAAATGAGTTTTGTTGCAATATGTACAAAACTTTGAGATGTCTGATAGTGTACTGGCATTGTAAGAAATGTTAATATTAGACTCGTCACCACTTTATTCTGTAATTTAAACCATTCATTCAATTGCAATGGTCATATGACAATAACTGTATGGTGCATGTTGATTGATAAAACAAGACAATACATACATAAAGAGTACATGCTGTTCTGTCAACATCTTACTTTCACTGTGTCTCACTACTTCTCTTGAATTATGAATGAGTTATGTGACACTTTTACATCACCATTGAACTTAACATTGAGTTGTTATTTTCATATGTACATGACTCACATAGCTATTCCCTTGTAACATTGAGTTGTTATTTTCATATGTACATGACTCACATAGCTATTCCCTTGTAACATTGAGTTGTTATTTTCATATGTACAGGACTCATATAGCTATTGTCTTGTAACATTGAGTTGTTATTTTCATATGTACATGACTCACATAGCTATTGTCTTGTAACATTGAGTTGTTATTTTCATATGTACATGACTCACATAGCTATTGTCTTGTAATGTTGAGTTGTTATTTTCATATGAACAGGACTCATATAGCTATTGTCTTGTAACATTGAGTTGTTATTTTCATATGTACATGACTCACATAGCTATTGTCTTGTAACATTGAGTTGTTATTTTCATATGTACAGGACTCACATAGCTATTCCCTTGTAACATTGAGTTGTTATTTTCATATGTACAGGACTCACATAGCTATTCCCTTGTAACATTGAGTTGTTATTTTCATATGTACAGGACTCACATAGCTATTCCCTTGTAACATTGAGTTGTTATTTTCATATGTACATGACTCATATAGCTATTCCCTTTTAACATTGAGTTGTTATTTTCATATGTACATGACTCATATAGCTATTCCCTTGTAACATTGAGTTGTTATTTTCATATGTACAGGACTCACATAGCTATTCCCTTGTAACATTGAGTTGTTATTTTCATATGTACAGGACTCACATAGCTATTCCCTTGTAACATTGAGTTGTTATTTTCATATGTACATGACTCACATAGCTATTCCCTTGTAACATTGAGTTGTTATTTTCATATGTACAGGACTCACATAGCTATTCCCTTGTAACATTGAGTTGTTATTTTCATATGTACATGACTCATATAGCTATTCCCTTGTAACATTGAGTTGTTATTTTCATATGTACATGACTCACATAGCTATTCCCTTGTAACATTGAGTTGTTATTTTCATATGTACAGGACTCACATAGCTATTCCCTTGTAACATTGAGTTGTTATTTTCATATGTACAGGACTCATATAGCTATTCCTTTAATGGATGGTATGGTTGTCAGTAGGAGATCACTTGGTACATTGGTCAGACAAACAGCTCTCAATATCTGCCGTAGAAAGAGACTAGAGAATGACATGTAAGTGATGATATTGTATTTCATTCTATGTCTCTGTTTCCTCATCTGTCTGTCTGTCTGTCTGTCTGTCTGTCTGTCTGTCTATTTGTCCATCTGACTGTCTCTTTATTCTCTCTCTGTCAGTCAGTCTTTCAACCACTGTACCTCTGCAGCTCACATCTTTGTGTCTCTGTCATGTGACAGTTTCACCTGCCTGTCTGTTACTTAGTCAGCACCTGTTTCTCACTGTTTTATCTCTCCCCTCTCCTCTATCTCTATCTCTCTGTCAGTTCTGTCCGAAGCTACATCTATTTGATAATCTATTCAACAATGTATTGTTTGTGATTTCATATTACAGGCACACACCACCACATGTAAGGAGGAAACACAAACTACAAGAAATGACCACCAAGTACAGAAAGAAAATGAGTGAACCAGAGTTTTATACCTCACTTTTTGCAGAGGGTTGAAAATATGCATTTTGTAACTTCATCAAAAATGTATGGACCTTTGTATATATTTAGATTAAGTGTATTATAACAGTCAATGCAGTTGAGGGCAGTATTTGAATGTAACAAAGTTTTGTGTATAAATTCAAGATGGATTTAGTCATCAGAGTTGGCATTGGAAATTTTCAGTTTCATGATGATTTCAGTGTCAGAAATATAAGTTATGTGTAAAATGTACACAGTGCAATTATGCTGTCCTTAACTACAACTTACACCAGATATTTTTCTGTGAATATTGCTTCAATAAATTTGTAATGTTCTGTAGTCTTTGATTACAATCTCAACTCATTGCTATATTGAAATCATACATTTAGAAAAAACGTGTTATTTATAATTTATGCTTATGTCAAATTTCATTACATTTATCAAAATTGCAAATGAAAACACAGTCTTCACATTTTGACTTACATGTGTCCATTAGGGAATGAGTTAAACCAACAATAGAGCTATGTGTCAGAATGTGTCTTGTGTTGTCACACTTTGATTTGTACATACTGCTGTAATGACACAAAGCATGTGATTGATTTACTCTCATGCAATTTACTTTGATATGTTACATCTCTCTACTTAAATAGTTTGTACATAAATCATGTAAAACTGAATTGTTTGGAAATAAACATAGTTGTCAACCACATTTTGTAGATTTTTTACACGTCTGTAGTTCATTCAGAATGGCATGCAAATTGACAATCAGTACATCATCTCACCAAGCCCTGAAATCAGACTGTCATTATCTGATCAATGTTGTTAAATTAGTTGACAAGCAATGCTGTTCATACCAGATGATATTTTTCTGCAATAGAAGGAGGGAAACATACTAAAAATCATCATCACTTTATATGTGTACTAGAGAAAATAACAGCATAAATGAAATTATATTGTAAATTTGCATGTCCTTCAATACTATTGTTTATAAAAAAAAATTAAAAACCCAGTCTTTCCTTATTGTAGTTGTAGAATTATGTGTGATGCATATGATGGGTGAGTCCAAGAAATACTCAGTCTCATGCCAACATGAACGTTGGTGGCTCACTTCTGTCACTAGAGACTGTCGGATGATATGTTGCTGCAATTGGTTACTAAGGGTGCGGAAACGCTCTCTTAGTCACCTTCTCAGACACACTATATTCAGACAGGCTTATCAAGTGTTTGTATTGATATTTTCGTTGAATGTGAAGACTAATACATACAAGGAGGGAAATTAACATTCAAAATACTCACCATCGCACACGTTGATTCATATCATATACAGTGCATTAAGGAAAGACTCTTCACTTTCTATATTTATGTCTTGTTATTCAATTACAAATATCCATAATCTTAACTTTATTGTGTCATGATGCCCTTGACCTACCGTGAAGGTAAAGTTAGTACTCATCAACACTTCACATCTCCAAACTTTCTATACAGCTTTTCCATCTACTAGTACTATCTGAGACTTAACATGTATGTCCTCACAACCCTTCAACTTTTATCTCATTACCCCTGTACACAAATTGAGTCTATTGAGGAAAGTGACTATTGTGGTCAAATTTTGCACCAAGAAACTGAATGCATATGGAAATCCATTTTCATGGCTTTCTCCCATTTTTTATCAATCTTCAAGGCATCAAAATTGGCAAATTAATGGCTATGGTTTGATCATAATAACACTAATCTTTGATGGTTTATCACTTTCATTTTCTCAATAGTATAGAGGTAAAGGTTGAGAGTGAAACACAAGTTTAAGACTGCAAAATATCGTTGATCATGCAACAATTTCCACTGTGATTGCCTTTCATTAAAAATCACCATTTACTCATAACAAATATTCACACAAGTAGCTAGTTATGAAATTAGCAAACTAAATCACATTAAATGAGTATGATATACAAGAAGTGACTTCAAATTGATTTAAAATACCTAAACATTACCAGAACTAGACGATATTCCGCTACGCCAAGAAGTTCATGGGATGAAAACATAACCTCCATCTAGCTCCGTACAAACATTGAATCAAAGAAGGCATCTCAAATGTTGGAGCTCCAGCACAGGGGGCTCAGGTTCAGTTAGTTATAAAGGGGAGGGGGCCTCAGACTCAGTTGGTTATAAAGGGGTAGAGGGGGCTCAGACTCAGTTAGTTACAAAGGGGAGGGGCTCAGACTCGGTTATAAAGGGGGCTCGATCAGGCTCAGTTATGTTTATGAAAACAAACAAAATACACTTACAAACATCAACAGCGTAAATACAAATCAGCATTAACAATAATATGTCTCTACAACAAGAATTACTATATGTTTTCCTGTATGAGAAATGGTAGGTATGAACAATTGTGACCATTTCACACATAGGAAAACATATAGTAATTCTTGTAGAGAAACACTTCACCATAATATGCTTGTAGCACTAATGAACCTCAGTTCAGTTGTGCTAAAAATGAGTTGCTATCATAGGCTGCGACTAGTAAAACTTATCACTAAAGTTTACTTTCTTAGAGTGGTTTCAACTTTCAACACCTGCACAGTAACAATGTTTTAACTTGTTTTCCCTGACACAAATAGTTTGCTGTTGCAAGTTCATAGAGGTTTTTTTCCCTTTGGGCCGGCAAAATATTTTTCTCGAAAATCACCCACGTCCACGAAAAACTTTTTTGAATATATTTACCATGTGTAGTCAAATATTATATAATAAGGCTGGAGAAACTGGTCGGTCCCTAAGTGCAGATTATCACTTCAATTCCGTTGCACTGTCCTTACACTTTGTTTGATATTAGTGTAGAAAAAAGTTTAACGGTCCAACTTAATGGTGAGTACATAGAGTGACATTGCATAAGCTGCTAGATGGCTAATGATAAACCATTGGGATTGGAAGATACTTCACTCGACCCTTAACACACTGTGTGTAATGTTTTGGAGTATTGAATCTCCAGACACAATTTCGTCGACGTCTGTTGTTATGAAACAATTATCAAGGAGAAAAACTCGGGCTGTGAGATAAAAGGCATGTCTTCATTTCGTAACGATCCTAGTCTGCACATCGTTTTCAAATCAATTTAAAAAATGATATGAGAAATTTCACTCAATATACTTGGTCATTACATTATTTTTTTCCGTCGTCATCAAAAACAGATAGCCAACCGATTGATAAACGGGTAACATTTCCTACATTTACACACACACACACACACACACACACACACACACACACCATGTTACGGTAAAGCCCAGAGCAAGTAGAGCGCCCTCTAACAGTCAGATGTAAAAATCAATTGACCGTAAATGGCGCTGTATTATAAAAGCTGCGAAACAATGCAGACATGTACTACTCGAGTACCAGATCTATGCGTTGCGAGTATCATTGGCAACTCCTGTGTCTGGTACAGTCATGAGCGTTACCAGTTCTGTCATGCGCTGTCGTGTGCAAGTAAAGGTCAAACCCCACTGCGTAATCTTCCTACGTCGACTGACTGACAGTTATATATTATGTATATAGCGTTTGATTACGTAATTATTGTTTGTGCCACCCCACCCCCGTGCACCCCACCCCACTCGTACGTCCATGCAGAGACCACGGTGACGAACAGTAAAACTTAAAAAGTCTTTACACAGAAAGATAGACAGGGAAAGGGAATTTCCTAGTATATTGTGTTGACATGTATTAACGTTTGATTAATAAATGCAATGTATCCTCTGTTTATTGTTTATTTGAATGGTGGTCTTTATGTGCGTCTTTCGTTTAATGTTTGCCGCAACTTGGTAATTACGCATCCAGATACATTGTACACAAAATTATATTACCAAGATGTTTTATACGTACGTTCATGCGTTCTCAGTAGTATAGCGCCACCAACATTCACGTTAACTTAAAAAGTCTTATAGTTCACTAACTGACATCTACCAATCCGACTAACGGTTGGTGTATTACCATTTGTCAGTTAGTAGATATTTACACTGGTTATTGAAATATGTTACTAGTAATTTGCCAAATAGCCTACCAGTTTGATCAAGGATATTAGCTGTGCACTAATTAATTCAAAGTTGGTAAGCTACAAAAAGACAGAGAAGACGATAGTTTTGATTTAAAACTTTATCAACTAGAGATGTTATCTGATAAAAACATGAATAACATTATAAAGCTAAGAAATCGCAAAGACACCCACTATTATTTATTCGACCTGGTGTCACCAAGGTTGGTGTGTAGGGGTGATCCTAATGTTTAAAAATGTTTTTGTTTTTTTCCATGGAAAATTTTGGTCGGTCGGTCGATTTAAAAAAGTATATAAATAAAAAATCATCTTTGAATTCATGTTTCTTTGCCTCTCCTTTTCCTCCTTTCAATCATCTTTTCATTGGATTCCTAGAAACAAGCCCTTCTCAGCTTTTCTTAGGGACCGGTCAGTTTCTCCAGCCTGGGGGGGGGGGGGCGGTGGATTCTTAAATCGGGCCGACAAAAAGTCACTGACCCCCCCCCCTATCTGTAAAACCCAAAACAGGCTGACCCCCCTATCACTTAATTCTAAAACATGATGACCCCCCCCCATATATGATATTCGCATGAGTGACAGGTATTTTTTGATCGTGACTCAGTGTGGACTGCTTGACTGTCTTGCATCTACTTTATAAGATCCCGGGTTTTTATATAGCACTATCATAATTATAATTATTGACTACCCAGGGTAAATATATTTGAAAAGGAGTTTAATAGCATCTTGACAGTGAAAGGTAGGGGGAAAGCTTTGAGAAGGGAATATGTACAGCTGTCATGGGGGGTCCTAGGGGGTCTCCCCCTAGAAGCCCAGGAGGTTTTTAACTCTGAAAAGTCAATATTGAGACTATTCAGACATTTTTAGAAAATCATTTCCAAGCTTTACAAGACAGCACCAACATGTAAAAAGCAACTACATAAGGTTGAAATATTTTTGAAATATAGTTTGATAGGATCTTGACAGTAAGAGGTAGAGGGAGATCTTGAGACTGGGATGTGTACACCTCATGGGGGGGGGGAGGAAGGTTCCAAGGGGGTCTCCCCCTAGAACCCCTGGAGGTTTTTTCCCTCAATTTTGAGACTATTCAGACCCTTTCAGACAATAATTTCCAAGCCTTACAAGACAACACCAACATGTAAAAAACAACTACATAGGGTTGAAATACTTTTGAAATATACTTTGATAGCATCTTGACAGTAAGAGCGGAAGAGCTTGAGACTGGGATATGTCCACCTCATGCGGGAGGGGGGGGGGGTCTGAGCGGGTCTCCCTCTAGAAGCCCTGGAGGAATTTTACTCTTATAGCCAATATTTACACTATTTAGACCCTTCAAGCAATAACTTAATCCATGCTTTACAAGACAGCAAGTATCAGAAACTATTCTTTATAACTTACACTAAGGGTTGAAATATGTTCTTAAAAAGTTAAATGGCATCATTATATACATGTAGTAAAGGTCAGCACATCTAATGGTAGTATCATTGGTAGGGGAGATTTGGAGATTAAGGCAATTTTAGACTATCTTGGCAAACATTTCACATCTTGAAAAGACAATATCATCTCAAATTAGAATAGGGTGAAAATATTTAAGAAAAGTTTAATACCATTATGACAGTAAAAAGGTTGTTGGTGCATCTGATTGTTGGTTGAATGCATGAGTGACCTCTGGGGGTGAGGAAGTCCTTGGGGTTTTCCCCCTGGCAGATATGGAGTTTTTTGCTTGAGATACTAAGGCAATGTTTAGGTTATTCATAACCTTTGAGGTAATATTTCCAAGCTTCGAAAAGCTAACGTAAATGTACGTTTTAAATGAGTTTCCTATATCACATAAAATAGACATGTAACATTAGTATAGGGGCATTAATATATGTATAATAAAGTCACCGGTATGTTAGAGAACTTTAGGTGGATATTGTGTTTTATTGTGTTTTTGTGTGGTCATTGTGTTTTAAATTGTGATTGAAGAAAAAAATCCTTTCTACAATGGCATATAGCCTTGTCTGAAATGTGGTACATGTCAATATTTGTTCTTGTCCCTGTTTCTTACATGAATTCTTTAATATTACTTATAACTTCAACTTCAAACATAACTATACATATACATATACATGTATTACCTAGCTACCACACTAGTTACAGAACATGTTATGTAAATGCTTGGCTGTTTCACAATCAATGCTTTACTTATATTGCAGTTTGGGGCAAACTTGAAGGTTTCGTAATGGCAATTTTCATAGATAGTTTATAAATGAAATTAATCTAAATTGTTCTACTCGTCATGTTATTGACACTACAAATTACCACATCTCATCAGATTCCAGTTTCTGTTATACCCTAGGTATGACCACCTAAAGTTCTCTGACATACCGGTGACTATACTATACATGCAATATTAATAATGTCCCTGTACCAATTTTACGGGCCCATTTTTATGTGACATGGGAAACTCATTTAAAACTTACATTTACGTTAGCTTTTCAAAGCTGGGAAATATTACCTCAAAGGTTATGAATAACCTAAAAGTTGCCTTAATAGAAACAAAAAACCTCCAGATCTGTCAGGACGACAACCCCCAAGGACTCCCTCAGCGCCAGAGGTCAAAGGGGGGAGGTCAGTGAGTTTTTGTCGACCCGATCGTATTTTTCTAATTCAAAAATTGGTCTTCTAGTTCAAGTGTCGGTCTTCTAATTCAAGTGTTGGTCTTCTAATTCAAGTGTCGGTCTTCTAATTCAAAAATCGGTCTCCTATACTATACTATACTATACTATACTATACTATACTATACTATACTATACTATACTATACTATACTATACTATACTATACTATACTATACTATACTATACTATACTATACTATACTATACTATACTATACTTTACTATACTATACTATACTATACTATACTATACTATACTATACTATACTATACTATACTATACTATACTATACTATACTATACTATACTATACTATACTATACTATACTATACTATACTATACTATACTATTATATACTATACTATACTATACTATACTATACTATACTATACTATACTATACTATACATTGCTATACTATACTTTACTATACTATACTATACTATACTATACTATACTATACTATACTATACTATACTATACTATACTATACTATACTATACTATACTATACTATACTATACTATACTATACTATAGTATATACTATACTACATTATAGTGTAGTGTAGTGTATTGTAGTGTAGTGTAGTATAGTATTGAGGAGTGTTGTATTTCCGTATTTGTTTGCCCAGAGTTTACTTGTATTGTTCATCAAATAGAGATGCCAGTATTATGATAGTTGACTCAGGTTACTAGTATTTATTTCTGTTTCATTATAGCCTCTTTTCGCCAGTTTCCAGGTGAAGAATTTAATTTTCTTTTGAAATTCTTTTTCGTTACTACATGTTCGTATGTATCTGATCGTTTGACCCTTAATGGACCCTTTGAAGACTGAGTTCGGGCGGTAGTATTACCTGTGTAAATATTGGAATAAGTTTTGATATCCAATACTTTGTGTTATTGGTGCCGTTGACATTTGTGGATTGTTATATGTTACTTCCGTATCTGAGCTTTCCAACGAAAATTTGAAAGTTGGATGTATTTGGTTTATTTTTTCACTCAGATTATTTAGTTCAACTTGGGTGCCACAAAATATCATGAAAACGCCACCCCTGAAATGTGTCCAGAGTGATATTTTATCCGACGGGTGTAGATTTCAATAATGCGACTTTCCAGTTCATGGAATGTCGGCTATTTCGGGTGATGCCCAAGAGCCAATGCACATGCATGTTTGTGTGTAGAATTCTCCTTTAAATTTAAATGTGTTTTTCGTGAGAATCACATAATAGTTTTAGGAGATGCACAGGTGGTGGTTTTGGAATGCTATAGTCGATTGTTTGTGTAACTGGCGAGTCAAGTGCTTCGACAACTGACTGCATTGCGCCAGACTGCAAAGTATGTGTGTACATACCACATGTAAAGTGACTAGTATCCAATTTTCAGGAACTACATACAGTAGCTTCTGATGCCATGTGATGATACACTTTGTGCAAGTGTGAGACATATCTCGCTGGACACCCACAAATGAGATCCCATTGGTCTTCAACACAACATACAGTCTCTATATTAACGGATCTCATCTACGAGATGCAATAACTAAACACTGGGACGTAATAGCAGACAATGAGATATGAAATCAATTATATCCAAAAAGACCAATCATAGCACAGAAGCGAAACATAAACTTAAAAGACAAATAGGTCAACACTCAATTGCAGCATTCCGAATTTAAAAATCTAGCGGAAATAAAACGAGATAATATTATAATATAGTATAGTATAGTATATAGTACAATATATAGTATATAGCACAGTCTAGTATATAGTATATTATAGTATAGTATAGTATATAGTATAGTATAGTATATAGTAAAGTATAGTATAGTATAGTATGGTATAGTAGAGTATAGTATAGTATAGTATGATATAGTATAGTATACTATATAGTACAGTATATAGTTTAGTATAGTATAGTATAGTATGGTACATAGTATAGAGCATAGTATAGTGTATAGTGTAGTCTAGTATATAGTATAGTATAGTATAGTATAGTATAGTATAGTATATAGTACAGTATAGTATAGAATAGTCTAGAATATAGTATATAGTATAGTATATAGTAAAGACAAGTATATAGTACAGTATATAGTACAGTATATAGCATAGTCTAGTATATAGTATAATATAGTATAGAATAGTATAGTATAGTGTAGTATATAGTACAGGATATAGCATAGTCTAGTATATAGTGCAGTATAGTATAGTATAGTATAGTATAGTATAGTATAGTATAGTATAGTATAGTATAGTATAGTATAGTATAGTATAGTACAGTATAGTATAGTATAGTATATAGTAAAGAATATATTATATAGCATAGTCTAGTATATAGTATAGTATAGCATAGTACAGTATAGTATAGTATAGTATAGTATATAGTACAGAATATATTATATAGCATAGTCTAGTATATAGTGCAGTATAGTATAGTATAGTATAGTATAGTATAGTATATAGTATAGTATAGTATAGTATAGTATAGTATAGTATAGCATAATATATTATAGCATAGTATAGTATAATATAGTATAGTATAATATATAGTACAGAATATAGTATAGTCTAGTATATAGTATAGTACAGTATTGTATAGTATATAGTATATAGTATAGTATAGTATAGCATAATATAGTATAGCATAGTATAGTATAATATAGTATAGTATAATATATAGTACAGAATATAGTATAGTCTAGTATAGTATAGTATAATACAGTACAGTATTGTATACTATACTATATAGTATAGTCTAGTCTAGTATAGTATAGTACAGTATAATATAGTATAGTATAGTACAGTAGAGTACAGTACAGTATAATATAGTATAGTACAATGTATAGTATATGGTATATAGCATAGTATAGTATATAATGTAGTCTAGTATATAGTATAGTATAGTATATAGTATAGTACAATACAGTATAGTATAGTATATAGTACAGAATATAGTATATAACAGTCTAGTATATAGCATTGTATAGTATTGTGTATAGTATAATATAGTTTATAGTATATAGTATAGTATAATATATAGTACAGTATACAGAATATAGCATAGTCTAGTATATAGTAGAGTATAGTATGGTATAGTATAGTATAGTATAGTATAGTGTAGTATATAGTACAGTATATAGCATAGTCTAGTATATAGCTTAGTATACTATAGCATAGTATGGTACATAGTATAGAGCATAGTATAGTATATACTGAGTCTAGTATATAGTATAGTATAGTATAGTATAGTATAGTATAGTATAGTATAGTATAGTATATAGTACAGTATAGTATAGTATAGTATAGTATATAGTATATAGTAAAGACAAGTATATAGTACAGTATAAAGTATAGTATATATAGTACAGTATACAGCATAGTCTAGTATATAGTATAATATAGTATAGAATAGTATAGTATAGTGTAGTATATAGTCCAGTATATAGCATAGTCTAGTATATAGTGCAGTATAGCATAGTATAGTATAGTATATAGTACAGAATATATTATATATCATAGTCTAGTATATAGTGCAGTATAGTATAGTATAGTATAGTATATAGTATAGTATAGTCTAGTATAGTATAGCATAGCATAATATAGTATAGCATAGTATAGTATAATATAGAATAGTATAATATATAGTACAGAATATAGTATAGTCTAGTATATAGTATAATACAGTATTGTATACTATACTATATAGTATAGTATAGTATAGTACAGTATAATATAGTATAGTACAGTAGAGTACAGTACAGTACAGTACAGAATAGTATAGTATATAGTACATAATATATTATATAGCATAGTCTAGTATATAGTATAGTATAGCATAGTACAGTATAGTATAGTATAGTATAGTATATAGTACATAATATTTTATATAGCATAGTCTAGTATATAGTACAGTATAGTTTAGTATAGTATATAGTATAGTATAGTTTAGTATAGTATAGTATAGCATAATATAGTATAGCATAGTATAGTATAATATAGTATAGTATAATATATAGTACAGAATATAGTATAGTCTAGTATATAGTATAGTACAGTATTGTATACTATACTATATAGTATAGTATAGTATAGTATAGTATAGTACAGTATAATATAGTATAGTATAGTATAGTACAGTAGAGTACAGTACAGTACAGTATAGTATAGTATAGTACAATGTATAGTATATAGTATATAGCATAATATAGTATATAGTGTAGTCTAGTCTAGCATAGTATAGTATATAGTATAGTATAGCATAGCATAATATAATATAGCATAGTATAGTATAATATAGTATAGTATAATATATAGTACAGAATATAGTATAGTCTAGAATAGTATAGTATAATACAGTATAGTATTGTATACTATACTATATAGTATGGTATAGTATAGTACAGTATAATATAGTATAGTATAGTATAGTATATAGTACAATATATAGTATATAGCACAGTCTAGTATATAGTATAGTCTAGTATAGTATAGTATATAGTATAGTATATAGTAAAGTATAGTATAGTATAGTATAGTAGAGTATAGTATAGTATGATATAGCATAGTATACTATATAGTACAGTATATAGTTTAGTATAGTATAGTATAGTATGGTACATAGTATAGAGCATAGTATAGTATATAGTGTAGTCTAGTATATAGTATAGTATAGTATAGTATAGTATAGTATATAGTACAGTATAGTATAGAATAGTCTAGAATATAGTATATAGTATAGTATATAGTAAAGACAAGTATATAGTACAGTATATAGTACAGTATATAGCATAGTCTAGTATATAGTATAGTATAGTATAGTATAGTATAGTATAGTATAGTATAGTATAGTATAGTATAGTATAGTATATAGTACAGTATCGTATAGAATAGTCTAGTATATAGTATATAGTATATAGTAAAGACAAGTATATAGTACAGTATATAGTATAGTATATAGTACAGTATACAACATAGTCTAGTATATAGTATAATATAGTATAGAATAGTATAGTATAGTGTAGTATATAGTACAGTATATATCATAGTCTAGTATATAGTGCAGTATAGTATAGTATATTATAGTATAGTATAGTATAGTATATAGTACAGAATATATTATATATCATAGTCTAGTATATAGTGCAGTATAGTATAGTATAGTATATAGTATAGTATAGTCTAGTATAGTATAGCATAGCATAATATAGTATAGCATAGTATAGTATAATATAGAATAGTATAATATAGTACAGAATATAGTATAGTCTAGTATATAGTATAATACAGTATTGTATACTATACTATATAGTATAGTATAGTATAGTATAGTATAGTATGGTACAATATAATATAGTATAGTACAGTAGAGTACAGTACAGTACAGAATAGTATAGTATATAGTACATAATATATTATATAGCATAGTCTAGTATATAGTATAGTATAGCATAGTACAGTATAGTATAGTATAGTATAGTATAGTATAGTATATAGTACATAATATATTATATAGCATAGTCTAGTATATAGTACAGTATAGTATAGTATAGTATATAGTATAGTATAGTCTAGTATAGTATAGTATAGCATAATATAGTATAGCATAGTATAGTATAATATAGTATAGTATAATATACCATATACTATACAATACTATCCTATGCTATAATATATACGATACACTATACTATACTATATACTCTACTATATAATATATTATATTATACTATATACTACACTTGCCTATATACTATACTATGCAACACTACACTATGCTATATTCAATATACTCTACTATACACTACTATATTATACCATACTATACTATACTAGAATATACTATCCTATACTATACTATACTATACTATACTATACTATACTATACTATACTATACTATACTAATTTTATACGATACTATACTTGAGTATACTAAACTATACTATACTATACTAATTTTATATGATACTATGCTTGACTATATATTATATACAATAGTATAGGTATGCTATAGTATGCTATACTATAACCTACACTATACTATACTATATTCCATATACTAGTATATTATACCATACTATACTATACTATACTACACGACACTATACCATATACCATATACTCTACTATACTCTATTATACTATAGTATACTTAAGCAATAAACCACACCCTGGGGATGGTATACCACTCGGTTTTGAGCAGTGAACTCAATATATTTCGTTCACTGGTCAAAACCGAGTGGTATACCATTCCCAGGGGTGGTTTATCGCTATTATATTATACCAGTATATTGAAACTGTCGGAAACAAGATATGACGCAACATTTTCTGGTTTCATTTGTGCCCCCATCCCTGCGCAGACTATAACGTTCGTAGACGAAAAGTGAGAGAACATCAAAATTTGGACACGTGCCAACTGTGCATTATCGCTCAGCTTAGACGCGCTAGTTCGATGCCTAGATCAATCAGATCTCTCGATTTGCGCTATCAATATACTGGACTGTATACTATACTATATACCACATACTCTACTATACTATAATCTACTACACTATACTATACTATACTATACTAGATTATACTAGATTATACTAGACTCTATACTATATACGATAGTGTAGGAATAGAATAATATTATAGTATATTATTGTACAGTATATAGTAGAGTATATTATACAGTACTGTATGGTATAGTATGCTATACTATACACTACACTATAATATACACTATACACTATATTCCATATATTCTACTATACTATAATCTACTACACTATACTATACTATACTATACTATACTATGCTATACTAGACTCTATACTGTATACAATAGTGTAGGTATAGAATAATATTATAGTATATTATTGTACTGTATATAGTAGAGTATATTATATAGTACTGTATGGTATAGTATGCTATACTATACACTACACTATAATATACACTATACACTATATTCCATATACTCTACTATACTCTAGTATATTATACTATACTATACTAGACTATACTATACTTTGCTATGCTATACTATATACCATATGCTCTACTATACTCTACTATACTATACTATGCTAGACTATATATGATAGTATAGGTATAGAATAATATTATAGTATTGTATTGTACAGTATATAGTATAGTACGGTATGGTATAGTATGCTATACTATACACTAAACTATACTATATTCCACATACTCTACTATACTCTAGTATATTATACCATAATATACTATACTATACTATACTATTATATACTATAATATACAATACTATACTATGCTATGCTATACTATATACCATATACTATACTTTACTATATACCATACTATGATATACTATGCTATACTATACTACACTATACTATATTCCACATACTCTACTATACTCTTGTATATTATACCATAATATACTATACTATACTATTATATACTATAATATACAATACTATACTGTGATATGCTATACTATATACCATATACTATACTTTACTATATACCATACTATATGATATACTATGCTATACTATACTACACTACACTATACTATATACTCTACTATATTATACTATACTATTCTATACTATATAATATACTATATTATAATATATACTACACTATACTATGTACTATACTATAGTACACAAAATAACATATACTCTACTATACTATACTATGTACTATACTATACTACCAGTATACTATACTATATATTATACTATATAATGTACTATACTAGACTATATATAATATGTACTATATATTATAGTATAGGTATCGAATAATATAGTATACTATACTATGTAGTATGGTATATAGTATAGTATATAGTATACTAGTAGTATAGAATAGTATAGTATAGTATAGTATAGTATGGTATAGTATAGTATACAGTATAATATAGTATAGTATATAGTACAGTATATAGCATAGTCTAGTATATAGTATAGTATAAAATAGTATAGTTTATGGTATATAGCATAGCATAGTATAGTATAGTATAATATAGTATAGTACATTGTACAGTACAGTGTAGTATATTATAGTATAGTTTAGTGTAGTATAGTACAGTATAGTATAGTGCAGAATAGTAAAGTATAGTATATAGTATATAGCATAATAAAATACATAGTATATAGTATAGTTTAATATATAGTACAGTACATAGCATTATAGCAATATAGCATTATAGTCTGGTATATAGTACAGTATAGTATATAGTACAGTATAGTATAGTATAGTTTAGTATATACATGCAGTATAGTATAGTATACTATATAGTATAGTATAATATAGTATAGTATACTATATAGTACAGTATATAGTATAGTCTGGTATATAGTATACTGTACTATATAGTAGAGTATACTATACTATATACCATATACTATACTATACTATACACTATAATTTACTATATACCATACTATATGATATACTATACTATACTTGATTTAATACTATACTATACTACACTACACTACACTATAGTATATTCCATATACTCTACTCTACTATATTATACCACACTATACTATATTATATTATACTATGCTATCATGCTATACACCATATACTATACTATATTATATAATATACTATATTATACTATATACTATACTTGACTATATACGATACTATACTATACTATGCTATATACCATATACTATACTATACTCTACTATACACCATATACTATACTCTACTATACTACACTATACTATATACCATATACTCTACTATACTACACGACTATATACCATATAGTATACATTACTATACTCTACTATACTATACTATACTAGACTACCATACTAGACTATATACTATATAATATAGTATAGGTATAGAATATTATAGTATAGTATTGTACAGTATATTGTATAGTACAGTATATAGTATAGTATAATATAGTATATAGTATATAGCATAGCATAGTATATAGTCTTGTATAGTTTATAGTATAGTACCATACACTATTATAAGCCCAGTGGATGTATTTGTATTGAACGAAATGTTCACTTGGTAAGCCCACATAGGGCAAGTAAATAAATAAAACAAACTATACTATACTTTGTACTTGATCTTTTTTTCATTATCATTTGTGTCAATATGACTTGAAATGATTTAAACTTTTGAAACCCTAAAATTAGTGATACTTTTATGATATAACTAAGTTGTGTTTTACTTATGAATGGTGCTCTAAATGGCCTCCAAAAGGTGTTCATTTTTCAAAAGATCTTACCATGGGAGGGGGACACCCCCTCCCACTTGTATAGCATGCACGCATGGGCATAGCATGCACTTCTCCCGACACTTTTTCAAGTTCTCTCCCTACTTTGAAACTTACTGAAACCCCTAGGTTTACAATTATGTTAATTTCATTTCTAATAATGTACTTTATAATTAGCTGAATTAATCTATAATGATAATAGTTCACTCAATGTAAGAGATATCCTAGAACTTTTGGTTACTAAAACCATGAATATTTTGCACAGCTATGAACAGACAATCATACTTCTCATAGGGTTCCTGCCTAAAGAGCTTTATATATTGCAAGAAAGAACAAGAATATTTCTTGTCAACAGATGTGGGGGGGGGGGGGCAGTGTTTTTTTATTTGTCAGCAGGGGTGGGGTGAACAAAAAGTCAGCGTAAAATCTGATCGCTCCCTAAAATCAGTCTCATTCAACAACAAAAAATAAAACTGAATCAAATAAAATGAAATCATTCACCACTTACATGCTAGCTTCACTCTGTGTATAACATGTAAAATTGTCAGATATATAGAAGTCCACACTGGTTTTCTGTTCATTTTACATTTTATTACTTATTAATATTATCCATGATTTAAGTTATATGACTATATCTCTTTGCAATATCCAAAATTTTTCTAATGACAAAAGATTGTGTCTTTTAACATTCTCATTTAACAAGTGCTTGAAGTACAAATTACAAAAACACATGTGTGTTTACACCAACGAAGAGAGCCAAGAGACAAGATTAAACAAAATTCATATTTTTATACCTAATTTTCATGTCACTGATGAGATCATCATATGCTTAACACTTCTTCATCTATATACCCCAAGAGCCATTCAAATTAATTTCCAGCTCATTACTTTTGGAATTAAAGATTATTTTACCAAACAGACACATTTTAGCCATAATTTGCATATCAATAATGGAATCATCATGTTCTGAATAATTCTTAAAGCAATAAAAAAAAATAATTGTTTGATTCCGGTTATCTGACCCTGCCTAGTTTTTCACTGCCGACCCTAACCTTTTTATTAACAAGTTCAAGAAAAAAATTGTAACATCACAAAAATTATGAAGTCTCGCAAGAATTGGTGGATGCACAAACTGACATCAATTTAAAAAGACAATATAAAACTTTTCTTCCAAAATGTAATGACTACATCTGATGAGAAGAAACCAAAAACAGAGAGCATATGGAGAACAATGAAAAACATAACTACCTCAGATATGAAAAAAAATATTTAGAAAAAAAGAAATATAAAATGGCATTGTAGCACAACTATTGTTTTCCAAAATACTGCCAATGGCGATGTAGCACAACTGTAGTTTTTTAAAATATTTATCCATATGCTAGTCCATTCTAAAAATAGGTGTTCATTTGTTGAATGACTATCCAGTTGCCTATCCAACCATGTTATGTTTGTCACATATGTGATTATTGGGCTGTTGCCATGGGCGGGGCCACTGTTGCTAGGGATATTTGCATACATTTTTTGAATGTTTACTAACTGCCTACCAGATGGTGTTCTTATTTAACCAAAATATACTGCCATTTGGTTGTTGCTAAGGCCATGGTCATGGTTGCTAGGGCCAATTGTGTCAAACTATTCTAAAGGAAATCTGCAGAACAACACTTCTAGAACCATCTCACCAAATTTCAGTTTCCCTGACCAAGTACTTTTTGAGATATAAATTTTTGACCAATTTACATGTTTACACCTAATTTGGATGTTACTGATGAGATCATTATATGCTTAATATTTCTTCATCTACACACCGGCAGATACATCCCTGTTAAAAGTTCAGCCCAATCTACTGAGTAGTTTTGGAATTGTAGGTTTTTAACCAAAAAGCCCTACTTTGCATATTACACATGGAAACATCATGTCATGAACAAATCTTAATTTACACACCCCTGAGAATGTTCCCACCAAATTTCAGGCCAATCTGCCCAGTAGTTTTGTAGTTTAAATTCTTTGACAAAAATCACATTTTTGACCCAAAACCCATATATCTGATGTGATCATTTTCATTTGAACAATTTCACTACTAGACATCCAATATAACATGACCACCAAGTATCAAAGAAATCGGACTGCAGTTTTCGACTAAGTTGTTTACACACACACACACACACACACACTCTGCATTTCAATTGTATTAAAAATGTTCAAAATAGAGCTCATGTCCTTGTGCACAACTAATTGATTTAAGATCTAAATTTCTGTTTTACTACACATAGAGTCTGAAGTTATTTTTTTTCTCTTAGAGACGAGCAAAACAACGGCTTCTTTGAATAGGACATCTGTTATGTACTGTGTAACAAACCTGTAAGAGATAAGAAAGTTAACAAAGGATTAATACATTTATTGTTCAACTCTAAAACTTGCAAATATTTATGGTCAAAGTATTGGTGTAGTATTTGATCATGATTTCTTTTGCTAGTTATGTTTCTGTTAAATGAGATTTGGAAAAGAGCAAAGTTTGCAAGGCTAGATACATGTAACTCTGGTGTCCGGTCTCAGTTACATGTACATGCTAAAAATCAAAATGGCTGACATTTTTCTTATTAATTTTAGTAGTTTAATCTAAGATGGGTAGAAGTAGGTGAAAAACAGTGACAGTGTTGTTGTAGCATGAATCAATTTGGAAAAGAGTATAGTTTGTAAGGCTAGGTAACTCTGGTGTCTGGTCTCCTAGTTACATGCTAAATATCAAAATGGCTGACATTTTTCTAACAAAATTTAGTAGTTTAGTCTAAGATGGATAGAAATAGGTGAAAAACAGTGACAGTGTTATTGTAGCATGATTCAATTTGGAAAGGAGTATAGTTTGTAAGGTTAGGTAACTCTGGTGTCTGGTCTCCTAGTTACATGCTAAAAATCAAAATGGCGGACATTTTTCTAATAAATTTTAGTAGTTTAGTCTAAGATGGATAGAAATACGTGAAAAACAGTGACAGTGTTATTGTAGCATGATTCAATTTGGAAAGGAGTATAGTTTGTAAGGCTAGGTAACTCTGGTGTCTGGTCTCCTAGTTACATGCTAAAAATCAAAATGGCTGACATTTTTCTAATAAATTTTAGTAGTTTAGTCTAAGATGGATAGAAGTAGGTGAGAAACAGTGACAGTGTTGTTGTAGCATGATTCAATTTGGAAAGGAGTATAGTTTGTAAGGTTAGGTAACTCTGGTGTCTGGTCTCCTAGTTACATGCTAAAAATCAAAATGGCTGACATTTTTCTAACAAATTTTAGTAGTTTAGTCTAAGATGGATAGAAATAGGTGAAAAACAGTGACAGTGTTATTGTAGCATGATTCAATTTGGAAAGGAGTATAGTTTGTAAGGTTAGGTAACTCTGGTGTCTGGTCTCCTAGTTACATGCTAAAAATCAAAATGGCGGACATTTTTCTAATAAATTTTAGTAGTTTAGTCTAAGATGGATAGAAATACGTGAAAAACAGTGACAGTGTTATCGTAGCATGATTCAATTTGGAAAGGAGTATAGTTTGTAAGGCTAGGTAACTCTGGTGTCTGGTCTCCTAGTTACATGCTAAAAATCAAAATGGCTGACATTTTTCTAATAAATTTTAGTAGTTTAGTCTAAGATGGATAGAAATAGGTGAAAAACAGTGACAGTGTTATTGTAGCATGAATGAATTTGGAAAGGAGTATAGTTTGTAAGGTTAGGTAACTCTGGTGTCTGGTCTCCTAGTTACATGCTAAAAATCAAAATGGCGGATATTTTTCTAATAAATTTTAGTAGTTTAGTCTAAGATGGATAGAAGTAGGTGAGAAACAGTGACAGTGTTGTTGTAGCATGATTCAATTTGGAAAGGAGTATAGTTTGTAAGGTTAGGTAACTCTGGTGTCTGGTCTCCTAGTTACATGCTAAAAATCAAAATGGCGGACATTTTTCTAATAAATTTTAGTAGTTTAGTCTAAGATGGATAGAAGTAGGTGAGAAACAGTGACAGTGTTGTTGTAGCATGATTCAATTTGGAAAGGAGTATAGTTTGTAAGGTTAGGTAACTCTGGTGTCTGGTCTCCTTGTTACATGCTAAAAATCAAAATGGCGGACATTTTTCTAACAAATTTTAGTAGTTTAGTCTAAGACGGATAGAAATAGTTGAAAAACAGTGACAGTGTTATTGTAGCATGATTCAATTTGGAAAGGAGTATAGTTTGTAAGGTTAGGTAACTCTGGTGTCTGGTCTCCTTGTTACATGCTAAAAATCAAAATGGCGGACATTTTTCTAACAAATTTTAGTAGTTTAGTCTAAGACGGATAGAAATAGTTGAAAAACAGTGACAGTGTTATTGTAGCATGATTCAATTTGGAAAGGAGTATAGTTTGTAAGGTTAGGTAACTCTGGTGTCTGGTCTCCTAGTTACATGCTAAAAATCAAAATGGCGGACATTTTTCTAATAAATTTTAGTAGTTTAGTCTAAGATGGATAGAAATAGGTGAAAAACAGTGACAGTGTTATCGTAGCATGATTCAATTTGGAAAGGAGTATAGTTTGTAAGGCTAGGTAACTCTGGTGTCTGGTCTCCTAGTTACATGCTAAAAATCAAAATGGCTGACATTTTTCTAATAAATTTTAGTAGTTTAGTCTAAGATGGATAGAAATAGGTGAAAAACAGTGACAGTGTTATTGTAGCATGAATGAATTTGGAAAGGAGTATAGTTTGTAAGGTTAGGTAACTCTGGTGTCTGGTCTCCTAGTTACATGCTAAAAATCAAAATGGCGGATATTTTTCTAATAAATTTTAGTAGTTTAGTCTAAGATGGATAGAAGTAGGTGAGAAACAGTGACAGTGTTGTTGTAGCATGATTCAATTTGGAAAGGAGTATAGTTTGTAAGGTTAGGTAACTCTGGTGTCTGGTCTCCTAGTTACATGCTAAAAATCAAAATGGCGGACATTTTTCTAATAAATTTTAGTAGTTTAGTCTAAGATGGATAGAAGTAGGTGAGAAACAGTGACAGTGTTGTTGTAGCATGATTCAATTTGGAAAGGAGTATAGTTTGTAAGGTTAGGTAACTCTGGTGTCTGGTCTCCTTGTTACATGCTAAAAATCAAAATGGCGGACATTTTTCTAACAAATTTTAGTAGTTTAGTCTAAGACGGATAGAAATAGTTGAAAAACAGTGACAGTGTTATTGTAGCATGATTCAATTTGGAAAGGAGTATAGTTTGTAAGGTTAGGTAACTCTGGTGTCTGGTCTCCTAGTTACATGCTAAAAATCAAAATGGCGGACATTTTTCTAATAAATTTTAGTAGTTTAGTCTAAGATGGATAGAAATAGGTGAAAAACAGTGACAGTATTATTGTAGCATGAATGAATTTGGAAAGGAGTATAGTTTGTAAGGTTAGGTAACTCTGGTGTCTGGTCTCCTAGTTACATGCTAAAAATCAAAATGGCGGATATTTTTCTAATAAATTTTAGTAGTTTAGTCTAAGATGGATAGAAGTAGGTGAGAAACAGTGACAGTGTTGTTGTAGCATGATTCAATTTGGAAAGGAGTATAGTTTGTAAGGTTAGGTAACTCTGGTGTCTGGTCTCCTTGTTACATGCTAAAAATCAAAATGGCGGACATTTTTCTAATAAATTTTAGTAGTTTAGTCTAAGATGGATAGAAGTAGGTGAGAAACAGTGACAGTGTTGTTGTAGCATGATTCAATTTGGAAAGGAGCATAGTTTGTAAGGTTAGGTAACTCTGGTGTCTGGTCTCCTAGTTACATGCTAAAAATCAAAATGGCGGACATTTTTCTAATAAATTTTAGTAGTTTAGTCTAAGATGGATAGAAGTAGGTGAAAAACAGTGACAGTGTTATTGTAGCATGATTCAATTTGGAAAGGAGTATAGTTTGTAAGGTTAGGTAACTCTGGTGTCTGGTCTCCTTGTTACATGCTAAAAATCAAAATGGCGGACATTTTTCTAACAAATTTTAGTAGTTTAGTCTAAGACGGATAGAAATAGTTGAAAAACAGTGACAGTGTTATTGTAGCATGATTCAATTTGGAAAGGAGTATAGTTTGTAAGGTTAGGTAACTCTGGTGTCTGGTCTCCTTGTTACATGCTAAAAATCAAAATGGCGGACATTTTTCTAACAAATTTTAGTAGTTTAGTCTAAGACGGATAGAAATAGTTGAAAAACAGTGACAGTGTTATTGTAGCATGATTCAATTTGGAAAGGAGTATAGTTTGTAAGGTTAGGTAACTCTGGTGTCTGGTCTCCTAGTTACATGCTAAAAATCAAAATGGCGGACATTTTTCTAATAAATTTTAGTAGTTTAGTCTAAGATGGATAGAAATAGGTGAAAAACAGTGACAGTGTTATCGTAGCATGATTCAATTTGGAAAGGAGTATAGTTTGTAAGGCTAGGTAACTCTGGTGTCTGGTCTCCTAGTTACATGCTAAAAATCAAAATGGCTGACATTTTTCTAATAAATTTTAGTAGTTTAGTCTAAGATGGATAGAAATAGGTGAAAAACAGTGACAGTGTTATTGTAGCATGAATGAATTTGGAAAGGAGTATAGTTTGTAAGGTTAGGTAACTCTGGTGTCTGGTCTCCTAGTTACATGCTAAAAATCAAAATGGCGGATATTTTTCTAATAAATTTTAGTAGTTTAGTCTAAGATGGATAGAAGTAGGTGAGAAACAGTGACAGTGTTGTTGTAGCATGATTCAATTTGGAAAGGAGTATAGTTTGTAAGGTTAGGTAACTCTGGTGTCTGGTCTCCTAGTTACATGCTAAAAATCAAAATGGCGGACATTTTTCTAATAAATTTTAGTAGTTTAGTCTAAGATGGATAGAAGTAGGTGAGAAACAGTGACAGTGTTGTTGTAGCATGATTCAATTTGGAAAGGAGTATAGTTTGTAAGGTTAGGTAACTCTGGTGTCTGGTCTCCTTGTTACATGCTAAAAATCAAAATGGCGGACATTTTTCTAACAAATTTTAGTAGTTTAGTCTAAGACGGATAGAAATAGTTGAAAAACAGTGACAGTGTTATTGTAGCATGATTCAATTTGGAAAGGAGTATAGTTTGTAAGGTTAGGTAACTCTGGTGTCTGGTCTCCTAGTTACATGCTAAAAATCAAAATGGCGGACATTTTTCTAATAAATTTTAGTAGTTTAGTCTAAGATGGATAGAAATAGGTGAAAAACAGTGACAGTATTATTGTAGCATGAATGAATTTGGAAAGGAGTATAGTTTGTAAGGTTAGGTAACTCTGGTGTCTGGTCTCCTAGTTACATGCTAAAAATCAAAATGGCGGATATTTTTCTAATAAATTTTAGTAGTTTAGTCTAAGATGGATAGAAGTAGGTGAGAAACAGTGACAGTGTTGTTGTAGCATGATTCAATTTGGAAAGGAGTATAGTTTGTAAGGTTAGGTAACTCTGGTGTCTGGTCTCCTTGTTACATGCTAAAAATCAAAATGGCGGACATTTTTCTAATAAATTTTAGTAGTTTAGTCTAAGATGGATAGAAGTAGGTGAGAAACAGTGACAGTGTTGTTGTAGCATGATTCAATTTGGAAAGGAGCATAGTTTGTAAGGTTAGGTAACTCTGGTGTCTGGTCTCCTAGTTACATGCTAAAAATCAAAATGGCGGACATTTTTCTAATAAATTTTAGTAGTTTAGTCTAAGATGGATAGAAGTAGGTGAAAAACAGTGACAGTGTTATTGTAGCATGATTCAATTTGGAAAGGAGTATAGTTTGTAAGGCTAGGTAACTCTGGTGTCTGGTCTCCTAGTTACATGCTAAAAATCAAAATGGCGGACATTTTTCTAATAAATTTTAGTAGTTTAGTCTAAGATGGATAGAAATAGGTGAAAAACAGTGACAGTGTTATTGTAGCATGAATGAATTTGGAAAAGAGTATAGTTTGTAAGGCTAGGTAACTCTGGTGTCTGGTCTCCTAGTTACATGCTAAAAATCAAAATGGCTGACATTTTTCTATCACATTTTAGTAGTTTAGTCTAAGATGGATAGAAATAGGTGAAAAACAGTGACAGTGTTATTGTAGCATGAATGAATTTGGAAAAGAGTATAGTTTGTAAGGCTAGGTAACTCTGGTGTCTGGTCTCCTAGTTACATGCTAAAAATCAAAATGGCTGACATTTTTCTAACAAAATTTAGTAGTTTAGTCTAAGATGGATAGAAATAGGTGAAAAGCAGTGACAGTGTTATTGTAGCATGAATGAATTTGGAAAAGAGTATAGTTTGTAAGGCTAGGTAACTCTGGTGTCTGGTCTCCTAGTTACATGCTAAAAATCAAAATGGCGGACATTTTTCTAACAAATTTTAGTAGTTTAGTCTAAGATGGATAGAAATAGGTGAAAAACAGTGACAGTGTTATTGTAGCATGATTCAATTTGGAAAGGAGTATAGTTTGTAAGGCTAGGTAACTCTGGTGTCTGGTCTCCTAGTTACATGCTAAAAATCAAAATGGCTGACATTTTTCTAATAAATTTTAGTAGTTTAGTCTAAGATGGATAGAAGTAGGTGAGAAACAGTGACAGTGTTGTTGTAGCATGATTCAATTTGGAAAGGAGTATAGTTTGTAAGGTTAGGTAACTCTGGTGTCTGGTCTCCTCGTTACATGCTAAAAATCAAAATGGCGGACATTTTTCTTATAAATTTTAGTAGTTTAGTCTAAGATGGATAGAAGTAGGTGAGAAACAGTGACAGTGTTGTTGTAGCATGATTCAATTTGGAAAGGAGCATAGTTTGTAAGGTTAGGTAACTCTGGTGTCTGGTCTCCTAGTTACATGCTAAAAATCAAAATGGCGGACATTTTTCTAATAAATTTTAGTAGTTTAGTCTAAGATGGATAGAAGTAGGTGAGAAACAGTGACAGTGTTGTTGTAGCATGAATGAATTTGGAATAGAGCATAGTTTGTAAGGCTAGGTATAACTCTGGTGTCTGGCCTCATACAAAAATGTAGTTACATTTGTACATGTTTAAAACGAAAATTGCGAACATTTTTGTAATAAATTTTAGTACTTTAGTCTAAGATTGGTAAAGGAAGGTCAAAAACAAGGAAAGAGTTGATTTAGAATCCACCAGTTTGGAAAGAGCTTGTTTTGTCAAGAATGATAGCCCTGTGAAACTTACAAGTGTGTCTCTGAATTGTCTTTTATATGCTGATGAGTCTCTACCACTAGAAATTAAAGTTGAGTTGCAAAGTTGTTTATTTAAATTACATTATTTTGTACAAAGTAGAAAATAATAATCAACATTAAGAAATCAAGGTCATATGTAAATACAGGAAATCCAAATTTTATTTTTTATAATTTTACTCTCGACAATGTAAGCCTAAGAGAATACTGTTTTCTTGGTATCATTATTTCTTCTAACAGTAAATTTAAACAAAACCTCAATAACTTGAAGTTTAAATCCACGAGAGCTCTCTTAAGTTCATGTATAACTATTTCTTCTAACTAGAGTATTTCTATTGATGTGGCTTTAGATCTCTTTGATTGTTTAATTGTTGCTATTGTGACTTACAGATGTGAAGTTTGGGGTTATGAAATTGAGAAATTTTCAGATTCTTGTTGATGTTTTTTTTTTCTTTTTATAGATTTCTACTTTGGGTTTCTTATAAGATATCAAGATGTGGTATTGTTGGAGAATTAGGTCATTTCCCCACTAATTTCACTGTAATTAAACTTCTGTTAAAGTATTGGTATAGATTAATTGTCGATGGACAATTTATTGTGAGCAGCCTACATTTGTTCTATGTGTTATTCAACATGGGGTATTTATATTTTATTATTAGAAACTTACTTGTTAAATATAATGAGAACAGTGTGTGGTCAAATCTTTGCAGGTTTAATTATACTAGGAAGGTTCATCATAATTTTATGACTTATGTCTAGAATTTTGTAATCATGGTACAGGGAATTACATAATGACATTAGAAGAAAAAAGTACTAATAAAAACAAAATGAGAACATTTAGATTATTTAAAACAGCTTTTGGTTTTGAGAAACATCTTCTGCAAATTAAAAATCCAGTTGGTAGAAGACTAGTGACTAAATTTAGAATTTTGGATTATAATATTTATATTGAGTTGGGGAGATGGTGTACTCCTAAGATTAATGTACATGATGAAAGAATCTTTAAATTTTGTCAAATTATGCGGTAGAAGATGAATTTCATCATTTCATGCTTTATTCTCGTTATACAAATTAAAGAAAGGCACTTATTCTTCTTCTTTTTCATTAGATAATTCAAATTTTCATTCAGTTTCTGCATATTTTGACCTCAGATGGTAGACTTCCTCTTGGAAACTTTCTAGTCGATGTAAACAGTGCTCCATCAGTTGGTTAAAAGAATATATTTTAATCATTTTATTTCTGCATGTTATTTTTGTATGCTTTACCATGCATGTAAAGATTGACTGACTGTAGACACAGCTGAGAATACAGTACTACTACCAGTATCAATGTCTGTTGTTAAACTTCATGCTAGTCACTAGGAAAGCTCAGAAAACTGTCTATGTATACACAATCTTGCATGGTTCTCTTCAAAACATCGTTCATTCCAGCAGCTGTGTTTATTCAAAACTCATTATATGGCCCATTTTAAACCCACAGAATGTTAATTGTACTTGTGTCAATTGCTTTGTACATTGTATTTTGAGCATAAAGATGCATTCATAATCATGTACGCATAATAAATGTTACACCTCGTTATCTTATCTTTATCTGTGTTTATGTGTTACAACTCAGAGTGAGACAATGCATAGGGATGGGTCTATACTAGCGACAAACACACTACTTTCTAAACTGCATGTCCTGCTTGATATTACGGGAAACGTTTCTGACAATGGAGAATCAGTCCATTGTGACGTGAGCTAAGATTCTATTCAAGAATGCTATCTATGATGATCATACAAAATAATGACGTTATTTGGGTATATACAATATTCAAAGTTATCGTTGCCGGCGATTGCTCCGGAATATTCAGCTGCCAATATTGATTGTTTTGTATTACGGTCGAAATAGAGTAGAATATTGCCATCATGGAATAGTGTATACTTATTAGCACACAATTACAAGTTGTTGTGATCCAGACACACGCATAGTTTTTCTAATAATAGTGACACATGTACATTTTTGTCGATGAAAGAACAGGGGTCAACTTACCGTGAAAGTTCGCACCTCTGGTTCGCACTTGCACTACGCTCTCGCGATGTATACATCTAGACTGGAACACAGACAATTCTGTGACTTGAAGGAGCACTAGCACTGCACGTGAAGTACAACTACAAGTGACACATGTGCATGATGTGAATAACTATATACACAAACAAATTGTAACGTGTGCAAAATGCGCAGGCGTAAACCCGAATATGTATTAAACCAGACACAGGCGTTGTTTACCAGTCACATGCGTTACTGGCAACTCTCATGTCTGCAAACTCGACAACGCGCGTACTGCCTCTATCAAACAATGAGGTACCGGCCAGAATTCCTCCGCAAAGGGTGCTAGGAGAGGGTGGGTCGTAAGGGGGACACACTGTTTTTGAAATTTGAAGTTGGGGGGGGGGGAGGGGGGGTCATCCTGATAGAAAATGTTGAGGGATCATTGTGTTTTGAATTGTGTCCGAAGAACAATTAATTTCTTCAATGACATGACCTTGTCTGATTTGTGTTTTTTTCCTTGTCTCCATTTCTTACCTAGAACCAACCGGGGCACCCTCCCCCTCCCCATGGAAGGAAGCAATCAATCAACCACCCATTAGATGCACTTCTCCTTCCCTCTTTCTGTCAAAGTGTTATTAAACTTTTCTCGATTAAACGGCTAATCTTTCACTCTTTAAATTTCGCACCATGAGCGGGATTTTCAAGAAGAACTTTTATTGAACCTTTTAATCCTATGCTTATAATTGTATATACATCGTAGATGGCGTTGTCTTTTAAATTTAAAGCTGTGACATTGTTGCCTAAAAACCCCAAACTGCCTTAAAAGACTCTTATAAAATACTCCCTCCCCTCAAATACCCATCAGATTCTCTGACCTTTTACAGCTATAAGGTCAAATGAAAAAATAGTGTGTTCCCGATAACCGGACTGACCCTGGTTTAAGCCGCCAACCCTTAACATTTTCTACATGCAAAAAGGGAAAATTGTAACAAGTTACATCTATTTCCCTGAAGATTTTCTTTCCAAAGTACCTTTGGTTACTTTTTTCAAACCACATTCCAGAGAGAATCTGTGTCATTTCAGCCTATAACAGCACAGTCTACATATTGTGTTCCCCTACTTCTGAATCACATAATTGTCTTCATTTAGTTCTTTTATACCTCATCAACTGTTATGGAAGTATTGTGACCAACCTTGTTGTCTTTGAGTCGAAGGAATTACATCCAAAACAAATAAAATGTAAAATAAAATAAATCCCGACCTACCTACCTACACTATTTTCAGAAGTTAAGCCTTATGCCATCGGAAACAAACATTTATTTTTTATTTTGCTTAATTCAAAACATTTTGAGCATTTCAACCATATGCCGTATAAAGATTAGTTTCTGATATATGATGGTGCTGTCTGAGTCTCATAAAGACAGTGGGACGGGATAGCCTTAAAAATGGTGATAAATCTAAATGGACGTATACGTAGCTATGCCCAAATAATGACAAGTGTGATTTAGACAGAGTGATTTGATTTTATTTTATTTGGCAAAAAATATTCACGAAACAAAAAAACAAAAACGGAAATAACACTACATCTTTCACAAACAAACAAATACAGCATGGAATACCTTTGCCGAGGATAACACAAAAAAAGTTTTAACAACTTATTTCCATTGTGGTCCTCCAACATGAAACATTACATAGCATAAAAAACGACGGAAAAAACCCAGTACATAGCAGACAGAATATACTAAAAAAAAACAAAAAAAACAAAAAACTGACTGACCCGGCTACTACATATGGAGCGAGGCCAGCCTACAGTAAATAAACGAACTCACTTTCTTCCAATTCATACAATTTCTCGTACATAAAAGCTTTAACACTTTTCTTAAAAAGTTGCAAAGAGCTGACATTACGAATACACGAAGGTAGACTGTTCCAGATTTTTGCGCCAGACAAACGAAATGAATGTTGACTCTGAGTATTGAAGGTTGGAATATAAATAGAGGAAGAACTAGATCTGGTGTTGTATGAATGCCTACTACTGGTTAGGCTGAAATGATCGGAAGGATAACTGGGTGCATTACCGTTCAGCACTTTATAAACATGATTTAGTTTTTAGCTCTTCAACTCGTTGTTCAATAGGAAGCCATCCTAGTTGTTTGAAGTGTGTGTAGGATATATGAGTTCTTGGATGCAAGTTTAACACAAATCTGATCAGTTTGTTTTGAGAGATTTGTAGTTTAGATTTTGTACGTCGGGTTAGGCTTCTGAATTTCTTTGGTGTAGAAATTTGATAGGCGGAAAATTTTTTCCTTTAAAGTGGTGAGTGGTTAAAGTTCTGAGAGCTTAAATTTCTTAATGTGTTCTTTCTTTCTTTCTTTCTTTCTTTCTTTCTTTCTTTCTTTCTTTCTTTCTTTCTTTCTTTCTTTCTTTCTTTCTTTCTTTCTTTCTTTCTTTCTTTCTTTCTTTCTTTCTTTCTTTCTTTCTTCCCTTCTCCCCCCCCCGCGTTCACTGTTATTCACCTATTTCGTGGTTTTTACATAAATGATGAAAATATAGCATATTACTGAATTACTTGATCCAAATTTTCTTTAGGGGAAGCATTGCCCCTGTCATAAATATTTTCAGTTCGACATGGGCCGTCGCAGGCAGAAAGGGCCCTTATGTCGATTTTTGCTACATTTTAAGTTAAAAGTTAGACGCGTTCAAACATTGTATCACTTTTCGTTACCCGTGAGTTCGAAAGTGCGAATGACCTTGATGACTCTCGGCATGATGTTTGATCGTTTTGGGTTAATATTTCTTTCTTCTCGAAAAAATGTTGCTCATTTTCGATGAAAATGAATAAAAATAAATAAATTGATAAAGGTTTTAGCATTTCTACGATATTTTTCCGACTCCAAACGAAGTTCCGTGCTGCACATTCCCGCCAGATCTCACACGTGACCACTAACTTCCGAAATCAAAGCGTAAGCAAACCTCTTCACAACTCTTATTATATTAACCTACTACAATGTCCTTAGAAATCCCAATTTGTCGTGAAATAGACCCGGAACTACGCGCGTTACTTGAAAATCGTCATGATGACATCGCCGAAACCTTTAGCCCACCGCAATCGACATCCAATTCGCAGATTTCCCAAGATGAAAATACCACTACTACTAATATTATTGTCCAACGCGATTCAGCCGAAGCAGAAGGTAATTCCGAAGACGAAGACCACCAACTCGACCCAGAAGAAATAGCAAGATTATTTTCAGCAGACGAAGGGCCCCGGGATGATTTAGCCAAGAGCGCAGTAGAGTTAGCGATGAAAGACGGATGTGGATGTAAGAATGAGTGTTTTACCAGTTTGAGTGTCGACCGAATATGGGAATACCGTTTAAACGTGGCAGAGTTTCCAAGGGACCAGTTAGATGTACTTATATTATCAAAGTTAGAACAAAGTGAAGTCTTAGGTGATACTATTCGTGGAGGCAAGAGGGAGCGACAATACTTCAACTACACCTTTGTTGGACAATCTGTCTGTGAAAAAGCGTGGCGTTACATTCATAGTATGGGTGAGTATTTTTGTTTTCGTACTTTTATTAATTGTTGATTTTCCCTATGTCGACATGTCGTCGCTGCTTTTAAAAATCACTAATTACAGTTTTAAATCAAAGTCTGAAAGCCTGGTGGAGGGTCCATTGCCTGAAGTAGTAATAATAGATGTTCATACCTTAAACATCGATGTCAAATAAGGCCGAAACATAGAAGAGGGGGAAATGACGACGCTGGAGTCGATATTTATTTGTGTCAGTTGTAATGAACGCCCGGTCGGCGAGGTGACCTCGACTTTATTTTAGCGGTAATGGTATCAAACTGGGATCATGGTGGTACTTTCATGTTGGATGTTGTAAACTGAACGGTTTATGGACAGGGGAGGGACAATCATTATTGATGGCAGAAATGGGATGGTTACGTTTTTCAGAGAATACATTTGTAAAACTGTTCTTGGTAATCGAATGTAATCGATGAGTACAAAATATGCTATTGGTCAAATTGTGTAAATAACTTACTATTAGTACTACCCATACAGCGTCAACACGTACCTGAAACAATTTGTATCTACAGTCTGCTTACTGGAAGTGTGATTTGATTGTACTGAAACAATATGATGTAACGTTATAACTTATACAGTGCCATTCAAGCTATTGTTATTGTATTGGTAATTCACTACAAATTTATACAATTGTATAATTACTTATGTAGTTTGAGTCATTCACCTAGTCCTATCACTTGTATACAATTGCCATGATTTTGTCGATTTTGTCAAAATTGTTTTTTTGTTAAGGTCATTACAACTAGTCATTGATATTCGTTAAACCTCTGTATTAAACTTATTATTAATAATAGTAATAAGTATCAGTATTTTAAGATATATTGTGACATTAGTTACTCTTTTCTTCATTGCTATTAGGAGAAAAAAGATTTAAGAATATAAAGAGTCATTACAAGATGTATGGTGTTGTCCCAAGAAATCATGGTCTGAAAGGCAAGATACCAGTTAATGCATATTCATTTGAGGTAAGTCATTAGTTAGTATTGCTGAGTTTATCTATATATAACACTTGTTGCTAGGTAAAGCCATCCCATTTCTCATATTAAAGTATACTTTATAAGTTTTGTCATCATGTAAAAATAACCACCTCCCTTGGTTGTTTTGATGTGTCACTTTGTTCACGTTGAGAGGGAAATTTCAGTAAACCTGAAATTATATTTTATAACATGACATAACGTATATGTAAAGCTCAATCTGATATATATATATATCTCAAAAAATATAACTAATGTGTAAACATAGGGGTGCATAACATTTTTAGATTGTTGTTTTCCTCACAGGCAAAATATAACAATGTTTTGACTTTTCCCATACCTTTA
Source organism: Glandiceps talaboti (assembly GCF_964340395.1). Classification (NCBI taxonomy): domain Eukaryota; kingdom Metazoa; phylum Hemichordata; class Enteropneusta; family Spengelidae; genus Glandiceps; species Glandiceps talaboti. The sequence goes on along the minus strand of NC_135550.1, from coordinate 4,270,161 downwards.
TGGAAAGAACACAAGGGGATGTGTATAAGCTGTTATTTGAAAATTACAGTATTTAGTTTCAAAGTATTGGTTTGGTAAAGCTGTAGGTAAAATCTAAGTGTCAAAACAATATATTTAAAAGCATTAACTTCAAAAGGTGACCATGTACTATATGCACCGTACCATTGGTGAGTGTGTCATTGTTTTTTTATCCTGTTCTTTAATTCTCACTCTGAAATACTAATATATTGTATTTATTCTTCTGAGTATTCCAGGTAATACAAGATGTAGTTCAGTTTTTAATCCGATATGGCGAAGAAAATGGTTTACCAATGCCGGCAGCACCACGTGGAAGGGATGGGAGGGCCCCTGTATACTTACCTTCAAGCGAGTCTAAGATGGATATGTACAACAAGTATGTTGAAGCGTGTAGAGACTGTGAACCTATTAGAGAATGTGTTGGTGAGACTTTATTCAGGAGCATTTGGCAATCATGTGTCCCCCAAATACAGAAGATGGAACCATGTACTGATGTATGCGCAAAGTGTGAACAATATAGAAATAGTATCAGGTTTGCTGTTACTGAAGATGATAAATTAGGAGCAAGTTTAGCATTTTCTGAGCATATATTGAAGGCCCAGAAAGAGAGAGAATTTTTGAATATTTGTATAAAACATGCACAAGATGAGTTAAGTGATAGAGAGGTTTTGTCACCTTTGATTTTGATTTTGCCCAGAGTTTTATGTTACCTCATCGGTCTAGACAGGTCAGTCAGCTTTATTTTTTGAATCCACTACGTGTTAATTGTTTTGGAATATGTAATGATGGTTTGAAATCACAGATGAATTATTTATTTGATGAGTGCCAAACAATAGGAATAGATAATAGAAAATGTCATGGAGCCAATAATGTAGTAAGTATGTTAGATGACTATTTTGATCACCATGGTTTAGGAGAAAGGGTTTGTCACTGTCATGCTGATAACTGTGGGGGTCAGAATAAGAATAAAACTGTTGTTCATTATTTCTGTTATCGCACTAGTATAGGTTTGCATGATGAAATTAATTACCATTTTCTAGAGCCAGGCCATACTAAGTGTATATGTGATGCATGTTTTGGAAAGATACGCCAACTTTATCGTAGAAGTGATGTAGATACAGTCAGTCAGTTGAGTAATGTAGTCAGTAAAAGTGCTAAGATTAATTGTGTTAAGTGTTATATGTGTCAGGGCAGGTGGGTTGAGTCTAGATAGACTGAGAGAGTTGCTAAAGCATATAGTTCCGTATGTAAGAGAGCCATACAGACAAGTATTCTGCCCCGAGGAGTAAAATATTATAGTCAAAAACAGTGTCAAAAAGGAAGTATAACTTGAGTACCATATGATTTATCAGTACAGTATTGGAAGCAAGGGACAAGAAAATTATGTCAGTATGTCTTTCTTACATTACAATTTGCATAAGGTATGTTCTCAAAGTGTCACATTTCATTTAAAAAAAACTAGTTTCAATCCAAAGATCACATTTGATATAATTTGTAGACAGATGGTCCAATGCAAGACATATTCACATATATTGTTATATCAGGTCATTATAGTATAAGGTACATGTGGTTCTCCTATTCAGAAATGAAGTATACTCTGTATTACAGTCATAGCATTTATAAACATTCAATATATATTGTCACTTTAAATCCATATAGCCATTTAGTTCATTTACAATTGAAAAGTGAGGAACGATATTAGTAGGATATCTAATTTTGACGTTCAATATTTATACGACAGGGTTACTTTTATTATCGTCATTTAACCTTTCCCCCTCAACCTATTCTCATATGTTGACTGCAATACACAAATATATAGCCATGAGATAAATTTCCCATTTCAATTGTAGATTTATTTTGTTTGAGACAGTTCATGAAATTTAAAATTCCTTGTACATATGAATTTTTTTTAAAACTTATGATACAATGTACATGTACACACGAAAGTAATGTTTAGAATGTATTAATAAGGTTTCCTTTACATGTTTGAACTCAGGTGCAATGTATATGGTTACCATGGCAACAATTTAATTGCCATGGCGACATAGGAGTGTTGTGATTTATTTCAAGTGTATATATTGTGCAGTTTTCGTTAGTAATTATTCAATAAACTAATTTGTTGGTATTCCTATGTGTGCTGGTGAATCCTTTCCCCCCCCATAAAGTAATGGAATGACCCAAAGACAAAAACAATAATTATCAGCCCACATATTTCTCATTATAAATAAAATAATCCATAAGAATGATTTCAACTTGTAGTATTATCATCAGTTGCCACTCCTATACATTCACTATACAGTGCTTACACAAGGCAATAGCAAAAGCTTTTGTCAAAATACAAAGGTCAGAGGTCACATCTTTGGATGGGCCAAAATGGTAGTTTTAGGCCGTTTTCAGCAGAATCCTTTCAAACACTGAAAATTAGCCATATAAACTATCTAAAAATGCAAAAAAGTCAAAATCGAAAATTTTCGACATAAGGGCCCTTTCTGCCTGCGACGGCCCACATGTCAGTTTGCCATGGTGTAATTACTGTATCATTGGAAATAGTCACAGAATTGTTCGCGACTGTAGCCTGAAAGTCAAGGTTGTAATAATGATGTATCACATCGGCATTTTCATAGTTGTATGAATATAGCGACGTATTGTGGATTTTGATTGGACATGTGCCAATTGCGGTTAAGAAAATACTACCCAACCTCTATATCTGTACCTGTGTCATCAAAGTCACTACGTCACAGCAGGTATTGTCAGAGGGGTGTGTGTGGTGGGTGTGTCACGTCACACTCTTGTCCGAATAAGGAAGCGTACCGAGCAGCTACACTGATACATCTTAAATTCATTTCCTTCGTTTATAGATTGGTCCAATGTGATATTAAAATTTGCGCCAGTGTTCTATCTCATCATTTCTATTCAAATGTCCAAAATATCAGAAAACTTGAAGTTCGCTTTTGAACAGCGCCAACAGACAACAAATCCTGGCGAGGAATACCAGAAGTGCTTCCTGACGTATAGATCACGTGACCCATATACTCCAGTGTTGTTATTGCTTGCTGGCTTGAGCCACCTTGGCGGACATTTTTTATTTTTTAGTGTGTAAAAACTCGCAAAAGACTGAAGTGGAACTGCGTAATTTAAGGTAAGTCTGCTAAAGTTGTACATGTTATTGCGTGAGTCATTAGGAATACCCATTTAAAGCGCGAATGTCCAGAACTTATCGTTTATATAGTTACGTTCTCGTTGGTGACCCCCCAAAGTTTAACTCATCTATCTCTGTGTTGGAGTCCCCGCGGTTGTCGAATCGAATATAAACTCTCTCCGTTTAATTTCAAGAAAATTCGTACAAAGGTTTTACGCTAGTCTCATAGTATTATAAACGAATCAGTGTGTAACGTATCACGAAAGAGTGGGTGTCAAGCGTTGTTGAATGTATATATGGACTTCTCCGATGGTGTAACATTAGAATATGTCATGTCAGTCGACGTTAGAAACTATTTCGGTGCAGGTACAAGTACACAATAAATCAAACGATTTATTGAAGAGCCAAATATCACGAAATAGGTGTACAGCTTAGAAGTCACGTAAGATGGGCGTGGAGTGACACAAAATTGACAATTAGGGGATGAGTGTACTCCATATCCGTAAAATTGTTGGTGCTTCCGTTGTACCGGTGTGCGGTGCCGATCCCATGATTTGAAGAGAAATCGTTATCTTGATTTCACCATCGAATGTCTGGCTGATTTCAACGAGTTTTATGAAAGAAGCCATACTCATGAAACGACTGTTTGATTACAAATTATCGAACTTCAGATTCAGAAATATAGCGTGTTCAATGGCATGTATCAATGGAATTGTTAGTGAACCACAGACAGTTACGATGTGTGTATGTCGACCTATCTGTCCTTCGGCTTTTGTCCGTCGTCTTTGCTGTATATTGTTCCGACCTTTGTGCTCGTAAACCGTGAAATACATAGCATTTATTAGCTGTATATATATTACCGTGTGGTCAAATTTTTTGAGTGTCTGTACTTTATATCGGACCATATTTTACAAACGCATCAACGACTTGGTGTCAACACTATTGGCAACGTGTGGATTAATCTGATAATCGATTCCTTGGGGTATTATACCACTGCAGTGAATGTGACAGCTGACTTATTCGAGTAACTGAAAGTGTTCTTTGCATAATGTCAACAGCATCGTTAGATATTAGAATCTAAACACCAGAAAATATGTTCATAGAACAGCAAATCTGTCGACAGCATGTGCACTTTGCTGTGACTCACTTGCAAAGGAAACATGTACAATTGCATAAAGGAGGGAGGATTCCCTGTATTTCATACAGTTTCCTGAGAATGGACTACATAGTGATTCTCTGTTGACAGGACACAAAGAATACAATACATGATCACACCTCAAACTGCACATGTAGTTTTGTAATCCAGTATTATGTCACAGTGGCATCACAGGAGAAGCATTTCCCTGGAAAACATTCCTATAGTGACCTAATCCAAACATAAATTCTTCAAGTACCTATGTACACACCTATTGACTTCACTAGTTGCACAGATAATGAGTTAATAGCATGACCCTGAGTGTTTATTTAGGTTGACAGCATTTATGCAGGTTCCCAGCAAGTCTGGTGGGGTTTGTACCAATACCAGTACCCTAGTCTAGATGAACTACATTGGCTTCTTCATATAGCAAACACCTGTTGACAAAATAATCAGCAAATCAACCCAGATATGAGGTACTATATGATTGCAAGTGACCCCAGTTTTGAATGAACTATATGCAAATTGCACATAGTAAAGCATCTTGGGGTTTACATAATTGCTATGCTTTCATTGCAACAGTTAGCATAACATGTAAATAGTGCTGTGGTGTTTGGGCCTGATGTCAGCCATTTTTTCTCTTTCCTTCCTTTTTTTTTATCTCTCGCAAAACAGGTATACTACACCTGCTATTGAATCACTCTTTAGTTGTAGCTCATCTGTGTAAGACAAAAAAAAGAGAACTATTTGCTGTAAATAATTGGATATTTTTTTAAGATAAGATTTACATTTCTCAACACCCCAAAGTGTGGTGGCGTGGATTTTATGCTGACGAAATTATATATTCATAATTTGAGGACTAATTTGAGGGCTATAGTTTGATGTTTTGATGTGAAAGTTTGTAACAAGTTACATAGGCGTGTGCTGCTTGCATATGTTGCATGCACATGTAGTCAGCTGTCCTATTCAGTTGGGTACAATAGTCCAGACCGATGACCTTGTTGCATTTGTATTATTTCTGCATGCCTGATATATTGGCAGAATTGGAACTGACTTTCACCTTGTTGACTTAATGCATGACTGACTTGGATTGTTGTTGCTTGTACTCAGGGGAAAGTTGCACAATAATCTTTACACTCTGCCACCTTACTGTTAATACACCCAAAAGGCATAGCAATAAAAGCCAGCCATTTGCAAGGACAGTTGAAATTTGATAACCACAATGCATGAAATGATCATCACTTAAATCAGACGATTTAGCTAAGCATCATAAAAACAGTAATTTTCTTTGTTATTTTCATACCAATTTTTGGGCTAGGTGGGTTAAAATTTGGATAATTCTAAAAGTAATCTGTGACTCATGTGAGGAAAGATAATGGAAATTGCTCATCCGAGACTATAAATTGTATCACTCAGTTAGTTGGGACCTTGGCATCTGACCAAAATTTTTGTAGTGGGGTCATTTTAGTATTACTATTAAGTGGAGTAATACATGTAGATGGCTTGGTCACTGTGGTTGCCTGTGGTGAAAACACACAAAAGATAACACTAACACTTAGTAATTTTAACAATGGGTGTTAATCTGGGTGATTTCAATTCACCAGATGTTGTTGGTGAGATAGGATAGACTTTTCTGTTGACTTTGAAACTGTTGTTGATAGATTTGACTTCCTTCCTAACTTCCTCCACAATCAAGGCTTTTTGTCTTCCATGATGTGATACTAAACATGAGGTACTAGTGTTGACTCAACAGCTGCAAAAACTTGGTCAGATTTCAGACTCAACTTCCTCCCTGTTATGAAATAGAATATGAATATTATGAAGTTGAAATTTTAGGGTGTTAGTCGGTATGAGTGTCTGTCGTTAAAATCACTTATAATCAGATAAAGTCATACATCATTATGGCTTTGAAATTTGTACTGTCAAAAGTCATTTTTTCTTTTATGCTTTCTTCAAATTTACCTATTTTTAGACACCTCACTGTCTCTCACTATGAATTATATTTGACATGCAGACAGTAATTTGTATACATGCATTGCTTGGAGTGTAGAGGTCTCAGGTGTGCAAGAACTCTATACCTTGCCACCAAATCATAAAAAAACTTCACACCTTGAAGATCACAGCTTGCACATCTCTAAGATTCATAGCAACTAGCATATATCATTAAATGTATATACAAATGTGTCCATTGTGTATTCTGTTGTAGATTATTATATATACACTAACTTATAAGCATGTCTCTCTAGATTAGTTTGGACATTTTGAAGTGACTGACAGTACAAAATGTAGCTTTGCATGTTCCAAAGCAGTTCTCCTTCTTTTTATGGGAATAGTTGTCTGAAACATGTATGTGAAAGTGAAAACAATATCAGTTTAGAAAACTAAACATAACTTTCGATTCATGCCTAAGTCTCAGAGAACTTTGTCTGAGCATGATATTGTCTATGGTCTGAGTGATCATGCTGTTCTGTATTAGCATCTAGTGTAGAGATATCCTGACATGCATGCCACACTGCCCTGTACAGATATCCATTCCATACTTTCCTACATTCTATATGGCATAAACTAATCAGTTATAATGCATTACATTCTATTACTGTCAATATCAATAGATATAAGATTTTAGAACCACTGTAGGGTAACACAGCTTAGATCTGTGCTATTCTCATGTGTACTACCCCATTATTGTAACAGATAGTCTGGGTAAGAGATAACGTGATGTGCCTGAGGGCAGCACGGATTCCTGTATACTAATTAGAACTAGGGACAGGGTATGGACTTTTATTGGAGTGTCATCACGTCTCTGAAACTTGTAGTGCTATTGTAGCACTGTAAATGTATGAGACAGAGATGCTGAATGGAAGTTTTGGAGTTGATATACTGTTTTTTTAACCCTGCAGTGAAAGTTGTTGGGTACATCTACCATTTAGTACTATAACCTAAAGCATGATAAAATGGAATTGGACTTGATAGAGATAGTTTTAACCCTGTAGCATAAATCTACCAATTTATTTTCATAATAATGGTTCCATATTACTGTACTCACAACTGTACATTGTTGATACTCCAACTAGTGCAATTGTTTATTGTTTTTGTTTTTTTTCAATAATATATATGATATATGCTTTATATAGTGTAGTAATACTAGTAATAGTATTAGAAAACCCAGTAATATTTACAGGTATACAATAATATGTGAAATACTAATAGGTTTGTGGTCAGATTGTACAATACATGTACATGTACATGACAGGATGTTAACAAGTTCTAAGAAGATATTAAGACTCAACAACTTCCTCTGATTTTGGAATTACCAAACTTTTAATTCATTTTCATTTTCAATTTCGAAACTGCCACATAAAACAAAAATACACTATAATAAAATTGAGTTGACACATTTGAAGGACTTTTTGACAGGAAGTCTTACAGCTGTTTGATTCCTGGGTTTTATCTTCTTAATAACACAAGTGCTAGTCTTCCTGTCTGGCACTTTTATCAGCTGCCAACAGTTGGCTAGAGTTAGAGAAGATTTAACATATCCCAAAGTCTATTTTTTCCATGCCCTCAGAGCTGCTGGAATATAGTACTAGAATTTCAGATTTTTTTTTAACCTGACCAGTTGCACCCTTGCTCCCATGCAGTAAGCACACTATTACTAGTACTATACTATAGTAATAATAAAGATATATGGTATCATAAAGAGTTAGAACAAAACATTTTTTTGTATGCATGTATGTATGTATGTATGTATGTATGTATGTATGTATGTATGTATGTATGTATGTATACTTGGACATTTTATTTAGTTTACAGTCGCAGTTACTTAAATTTGATAATCATTCTCTTTTTAAGTACATTTTTTCATTTGTAGATGATACTCTAGCAAGTGTCACAACTAGATATCTCAGTGATATACTTAATATTTTCAAGACATTGTAAACATCAGTGTTTCTCTTGGTATATTTCCATGCCAATGTCACTTCTTGTGCACACGGCTTAATAAATAAATAAATATGCATGCATGTATTTATTTATTTGTGTGTGTGTGTGTGTGTGTGTGTGTGTGTGTGTGTGTGTGTGTGTGTGTGTGTGTGTATGTATGTATACTGTATCATGTATGTGTGTATGTACATGTATGTATGTATGTATGTATGTATGTATGTATGTATGTATAAGTATGTATCATTTGAGTTTTTCATTGCTGTGTGATCAGTTGACCTGTTCCAATGAATAGAGTGCAATTTTTTCTTTACTTTGCCTTCATCACCTACTTGAATGTCCATAAATTTAGAAACTATAATTTATTGTTCTATAGCATATTCTTTATCATAACATAGTATCTGAATTGAACAGTGTAGTTGTACATGTAGGTGGTAACATCACGGCAAGTACTAGAAAATTTCATTTCATAGTATATTGAACAAGGCTAGGTTTATTTCAGTTTCAACAAGAGAAGGGGTCAGTAGTCTCTTCATAAGAGAGATCATTGTACACATCAAGAATAATGAGGAAAATGAAGATTTTTGAGTGGCCTGAAACCTGATAGATTTGCTGTGGGACTGTTGGTATAGCAGAGCCGATTAGGTTTGGCAGTTACAGGCTCTATAAGTCACTACTGCCAGTTGCAATGTACTGTAGTAGTAGTACTTGTATTTGATTTGTATGCAGGTACCTGTAGATTGTATAGCTATAGGCAGTAAAAGTGATTATAAAGTTACTATTGAACTACGTGCATATCATTTCAAGTTCACGTCTAGTGCTTTTCATGGCATCCAATCTCAAGATCACTCTTGATCATGGTAAAGAGATGATTTTATACCACAGTTGAGTACAGGTAGCATATAGACTATGTAGTATGTGCTTTCAATATTCACCGGAGAAGATTGTCTCTGGTGGCATATGATACATATCTATCCCATCAGTAAATGCATACATACATACATACATACATGTACATACATACATGGTGTATGTACTGTGCTGTGTGCATATTGTATCATGTATATGATGTATACATTAATATCCGATTTTCATGACCATCGTAATTGTTAAAGGCCCATGTTTGATTAGGATTAAAATTTAAGTGTGAAAAACAGTCCTCTTGCAGAGCTATTTATCATGAGCAATAAAATAATGCTATCTGATCTGTATGGCTCTACTGTGATAGACAGCACTATACAAGAACATGGAATTCAAATATTGGGCTTTACATGTAATTAAATTGTTCATATTGAGGGAGCCCATTTGGTTTTAGGAGAACTATAATATAGGTGGTCATCAGTATAAAACAAACATTCAATTACTAGTGAATTGCATTTATTAATGACTCCTATTCCTAGCCATTGATGTTTACATCTGATGTACATGTACATGTAGCTATAAGTGTACATGTACACCAGCCCACAGGAATTGTGTGGGCTTGTTGGTTGTAACCACAATGTGAGGCTTTACACACTCTGAATATGGTATATATTAGTATTAGACATGGTAAGGATTGTCACTCCCTGTACGCCTGTATTTGGGTCAAATGGGCAAAATATGTGCAATGTAAACTTGTCTGAGAAACACTTTTCTGATTGAGAAGACATTGTGGTATATAAAATGATGACAAAGTTGAAGATCAACAGATTGTATCTAAGCCTGGCTTTGTAATATTTGTTAATTTTTATTAGTCAATGATGAATTGATTTACAGAATTTGATAATATCCTGGTCTGTACTTACTATGTCAATGGAATCAGTCTTTCTACTACTCAATGGTCAAAATTTACATGATCCTCTGATGTGATTGTGACATAAGATTTTGTTCATGTAGGAAATACACATGTGGATTAAAATTAAAATGATGGTTTTTATAAGCTATATTTGTGGGTGGAGAGGAATGGTAGTCTAGTTACTATACACGCTATGATCATTTCCACCTTGTAGTAAAATGGATTTCTCTAGCACAGCATTCCCTTCTTTACCACAGTGCTGTTATTGGAGCATTGATATAAACGTAATGACATTATCGCATCCTCACTTGACTTACTTTCAAACTGGAGGTTGAGTTTGTAGTAAACTGAAGAAAGTAATCAATTGCAACCACCTGTCAGTGTGTGATAGATTATACTGCCATGCACTGTTCACATTTTATTTAATTTTTTGGTAGAATTTGTCCATTTGACTACGTGGAGAGAGAGAGAGTGATCGTCGAAAGTGACTACATGTATAGTAACTAGACTAGAAGGATGGTTGCAGAGCAGTTTCAGTGAATATTTGTGTGGGAATGTGCATTTTGGTATATGTTTAAGTTTTAGCCAAAATTGGAGACAGGAAAAATTGTATTTTCATTGCTGTATAAGATTCTGTTTAGTCCAATTGTCATGATAGTTCCTGGCTGGTGTAATTCAATTTATAGTTTCATATACAAATATACTGCTACATGTATATTTTCCCATCCTCTTTTGTGTAGTGTTGTTATTTTGTATTTGTGAAATTATAATGACTTTTGTATTGGGATGCAGAGGGAAATAGACCTAAGAATATTGATTATATGTGATATCATTATCCAGATGTATAATTATTATCATATTATTTTTGCTTGTTTTCAATTCATTTCATATCTTTACTTTCAATTCATACTACAGTACAAAGGCTATTAATTAAGGCCCTCAACAGTTGTCAAGCAGACCTACATGTGATGATGTACATGTATAGAAAAAGTTGGCCCAGAACAAAAGAATAATCCTATGTATTCTCATGGGTCCTCTGATAACACATCTCCCCTTATACCTCCATGGATAACATAACACTAATATGAGAAAACCTGGGATTGAAACCCTGGCCTTTAAGACAGTCAGATTTAAGAAATGTTACACAAATAAGGACTATACTCCAGGCATGTGTACTGACCCCAAAAACACAGGTCGGTGCCCTCGGGTAAATACAAGAGTCTAACAAGGATTGTTTTGCCACAGGGGGGTATATGAAGCAGTCTGGAGTAATGATTAAAGGTGACGTGACAATCGTACGTGACAGTTAGATGTACATGTACGTCATTGTTCCATAGCAGGTGTCAGGGCAGTAAAGGTGTGTTCATATCTAAAGAGCAGTCACTCACCTGATATATTGATGTGTATTGTGGTTACAGGCTTAGTCTATCAGCATTCCAGACATTCCTGATGACTATTTTTAACAAGTATTATGTAGTCCAGGTTCTGGATGTACAGTGCTTGAATGCCCTCTAACAGGTTTAGTATGCAAGACAAAGAGTAGCTACATGTATTGATAAAGTGTATGCTTAATTGTCAAATTAATCCACTTCCTCTCATTTATGCAGGGTGTCCAGTTGTATTAGGAGATAGCAGTTTGACTGGCTAGTTTTATTAGGAGATATAGCAGTTTGACTGACTAGTTGTATTAGGAGATACAGCAGTTTGACTGACTAGTTGTATTAGGAGATAGCAGTTTGACTGGTTAAATGTATGAGGAGATAGCAGTTTGACTGGCTAGTTGTATTAGGAGATACAGCAGTTTGACTGACTTGTTGTATTAGGAGATACAGCAGTTTGACTGGCTAGTTTTATTTGCAGATAGCAGTTTGACTGGCTAGTTTTATTAGGAGATAGCAGTTTGACTGGTTAAATGTATGAGGAGATAGCAGTTTGACTGACTAGTTGTATTTAGGAGATAGCAGTTTGACTGACTAGTTGTATTTAGGAGATAGCAGTTTGACTGGCTGAAACTTCAGAAATTCTCTAATGATGGTTGTGAAAGGTTTGTCAATGATTGTTACATTGTACATCAAATCAAAATTGCTTACATTGTAATCTGGGTGATTGTGGAGTTCATACTGATTTTCAGATGTCATGAATTTATAAATATGTTCACTACTTTATGCTGATAACACTTTACAATGAGAACCAACAGCAGAAGTCTAGATTTCAAGTTAATATACAAACATGTATGTAATAACTGTTGTTTTGACAACAAACACTGCAACTGACAAATGCAAGACCAAAAGAAATGGTGTCGCTTCATATAATCCTAACATATTTTGGAATATTAAATATGATAAAAAAGCGTGCAATAATATGTAAAGCTATAGTAATCTTTATGGCCTTGATATGGGTTTTGTAGACCTGAAAAGGCCCGACTTTAGGAGGGCTGTAAGCCATACTACTGAGGTCCACAAAACCAATATCTGGGCAGGAAAGGTTTTATCATTTGAATCACTTAATCACATAAATTGGCAGTGAAATGCTATTTTATTCGCAAAAAGGTGAAGTAGTGAAAACATTAACAAAGTTAAATCACTGAGCAAACGAACACAGATAATCACGCCACTTGCCATATACATGTAAGTGTGCCTGGGTGTGATCATAGACCCTTGATGGAGGGTGTATGGTGTGATACAGGAAATTATTGCCCAAGGTAGTTGCAAGTTAGTCTAATCCCTGTCAGTATTGTTACAATTTAGTTACTTAGTTAGCGACCATGTTGGCATCCAGACTAATTGCAAGTGCTTGCATTGGAATCAACACTGGGTATTATAATGATATGATAATAATAATTTGTGTGTATTATTTATTTCCAATAGTTCCAACATAATAATAACCCTTATTGGCCCAAATAGATTCTGAAATTTTTGAATGGTCATAAGTGATCAGTGCCCAAATGTCCATGGCTCAGTTTGGTAGTCACTTGCAAGTCTTGAGACTCAAAAGTGTTATTAAAAGAGTATACATGCACATTGTATAGAAGACAACAAAAACATGCAGTCACACAAACTGTGATGCACATTCAGTCACACACACACACACACACACACACACACACACACACACACACACACACACACACACTCACTCACTCAGTCAGTCACACACACACATACACACACACACACACACACACACACACACACACACACAATCATAGTCAGTGACAGTCACTACATGCCTGCCTACGTGTACATTGTACATGCATACATATTTTGAAAATATTGATACAATAACAAAATAAACTATTTTTGTGCCTTATCGTTCTTTATATGTTGAAAGAGAAACATACATTTGTATCACCAGTTCCCATCTGCTACTGTAACTTGTACGTCTACTATAAATACTTTTGTAAATTGGTTGTTATTTTTCTCAGATTGACTGCTTGATATATATTCAGTCATTCAAATATTGACAGATAAATTAGCATTACTGTAATCTATCACAGTTGTTTTGGCAATACTTTGAAAGTACAGAAGCATGACAGTCCTGCCACACACAGATTCCAATCATACCTGTTGACTAATAAACCTTGAATTTTATAACACAAGTCAATGTATATATAGCCTGTGGGAATCCATAAAAATACAAAGAGATTACATTGTTACTTTCACCAAAACGAATTCTTTCTCAGTTATGATTATTGTACAATAGACTAGCACACAGCTGTATGAACATGGACTTTAGATGCATTTAACTCTGTTGGTTCAAACAAATTTTTTGTTCATTTCTGTTTCACTTGTATGTGTACACTACTTTGTATGTCCTCAGGACTATTTGGATCAGAAGTATGGTCCCTAGTTTCAAGCCAGTTTGTGTCACAAATGTACACGTATGTCTGTGCAACTATTATGGACAAAGACTCAAAGTCAAATCCAATAATACATGTTCATGTATTTGAACTTTACATGTATTACTTACTGTATGTTGAAGTATGCCATACATGTATACTTACTCCATGCTACAAGCACTTCTCCAGTAGAGGTGTTCAATAATTATTTCCAATGTTTAAAAAAAACTAGTCTGAATTCTAAGTGCAAGACGACCTATACATGACTCCCCAGTCCTGTCTCTCCACTATTGTTCTATTTTTGCCTCCATCCATGGGGTTTTACTGGTGTGACCTCCAGGCTAGGTTTATACAATTAACAACCATTGCTACATTTCATTCATTCCATCTACTTACAATTGTATTGTGTATAGGAATGGAATGCAAAACATCTCCATTTGAAAGACAACAACAACTCATTGAATCATGTCAGTAGCTTTCTATTTCACTTCCATTGAAGTATGTAGAAAACATAGCAAAGCTAATTTGGCACTTGTGGGTTCCTATCTTGTAATGTAAACCCTGGATGCAGTACACAAATGGGAAAGAATGAAGGCCACATTTAAGCTAATTAGCAATGACATGTCAAATTTTTAATGAGTGCATGCAATGCTGTGTGTGCAGATCATTTGGTTTGATTAATGAATTGTTTTCAAAGCATTGTGATGGAGACAGGTATGCACAGATTTAATGTACATCATGATGTACATTTACATGTACATGTACTATTTAGACACATACATACACACGATACATACATACATACATACATACACACGATACATACATACATTGTACATACATACATACATACATACATACATACATACATACATACATACATACATACATACATACATACATACATACATACATACATACATACATACATACATACATTACATACATACATACATACAGACAGACAGACAGACAGACAGACAGACAGACATCATGATCTGCTACAAAATGTAACTTACATACATGTACATAGTGATACACACTCACCCCCACCCCTGGACTCACCCTGGTCCCACATATGATTACTTAAGTTCAAACATACAAGTATACATTTGTACACATGTAGTATACTGTATATACATTCATAATTTTATTTGTGGAAATGAGAAACAAAGTATAATTTTGTATTAAATGTCTGGACTCCCACCCCTAGCTAAAGTACCATGTACATTGTACTATATAATAATAGATTGCAAGAATTCACTGTACAACTACAAGTACACATTTCACATACTTGAGACAGACTGTACACATACATGCATGTGGAAATGGTAGAGTGCCCTCTACAACAGGAAATGATGTGTGCCATACCATATAGTAATTGTTATTTGATACCTGAAAGCATGCCCATATAAAGCAAATTAGTTTTATTTTCATAGCTGGGGTCTATTGGAAACAGATCGTGTATTTGTGTTAACAGTCATTTAGAGAGGTTGACTCAGCAATGACATGTTGGCATGCTTTGTGAATCCTAAAATACAGTGCCCTGATTCATTATTTAGACCTTGAAGTACAGAAGGCAGTTGTAGAATCAAATTACAGCAAGCTAGGATATGAAACAAAACATTTGTTTCATTTGCATTGCATAGTTGTCATCTTATAAAGGTCAAATCAAGGCTTTTAATGCGACAAGAATTTGGAGATGTATGCTAAAAAATAAGGAGAGGTATTGCTCTGGTATAGATTGATTGGTGAAGAACGGGGCTGCTTGAAAGATTCACCAGCATTCAATACACACAGTTGAAGGAAGTCCCTCAAGACTTGTGGTATATAATGATGTCATATTGCCGATGTCATGTCATGTCATGAAATTCTATCATTTTGACCTACAGGGTACACAATACACATGTGTCCTTCAAAAACATTTCTGGCTGTAGATTTCATTACATGTGCATCCTATCACAAAATGCAAACATTTTCTATGTATATCCCATCACTTTCATTTTAACAATCCTAGTATAGTAAATTAGTATGAGTAGTAGCGTTACAACAAGAATAAATTACACTTGTCACTTTTGTGTTCATATTGTAGGTGGAGATATTTGTGTTGTCAAACTGGATAAATCATGTTGAAAGTTATTAATAGAATTGGGAATATGAAATTGTAATAATTAATGTACAGTATATCTATAGATTATGATAGAGAAAGTTGACCTAGTCACTTTTAAGCACAGAAGCCAGTGTCTAATTAATTAATATGTCTGAATATGTAATCTTGAAATTGGATGGAAATTGCTCAAAACCTACATGTAAATGATGTATGCAATAAGAATGATAGTTGACCTAGAAATCACCAAGTGACACAAAACTCAGTATTAGTAATTAATATTTCTGGACATGTAACTGTATTTGTATTGTACTGTATCACCTGATGTGTTAAATTCGCTGGTTACCATGGTTATCATCTGACTAATCACAAACACTTCCATACCATCTTCAAATACCTTTAATTGCATTTGCTGACTAGAGTTATTCAATTATTGTACAAAAAAAAACATCTCTAGACATGATATTGATAACCTGCATCCTTGGAAAGGACTCAGTGCATAAGTGTCTTCACAACCATTATTTCAAATTACCATGTGTTACAGATGTTGCCAGGAACAGATGATGGAAACTGTGCCATTACTGTCTGTATTATTACAGTATTGACTCAGCATGCATGCACCATGCTGTCCCTTGTACCACTTTCAAACACCAGTAATCATGATCAAACATTATGATAAATTGCAGGTTTATATGTAGTTGTCCCATAATAAATGGCTCCAAGGATTCCTGTATGACCTACTATCCCAGTGGTTAATCAGCAAAGCCAAACATTGCTACCTCATAAAAACCTAACCTCTTTACATATGTGTACTGTTCACCTAGGCAGATCTTTTTTTTATGATTGTATACATTTTTATGAGTTTATGGATGTATTGGGATGGAAAATTGCTGTTAGAAAATTCAGTGCAGTTATTGACATGGATTCGATTGTTAGAAAAAAATATTTTTATTAGAATTCACAACTGTAATATTTGTGGAAAGAAAATACATTAAGTAGTAAATGTTATAACAATTATAATACACTTGTTGTTGCCAAGCAAGGTTTTGTGTCCATTGTAGGTACACAGGTTTTATTGTAGCACTCTAACACAAAGGAACAATGGAGTTAGAACAAATGAAGTAATTTGCATGTGTAATGATATATCAAAAGTGTATCATGTATTGTTGGTGATAATAAAGATGAGATGAATTTATTGTGTAACCTGGGTTTACTCTGCATAATTAATATATTGTAGTTTTGTAGTTGTACATTTTCTATAACTTGTGTTAGTAATTTAAGAATATAAATGGTACATATGTATAGAGTGTAATTTCCAGGACGACAAGTAGTTAATGGAATATTAATATTATTAATTTCCTGCCACCATAAGTATTGTACTGTATAATTACAATTGTAATACGGAATACACATATTGAAATTATCTTCTAATGTAATCATGTCAACTTGATGTTACACAGCATGACATGTACTGGTAGATAATCTAAAACATTTACAAATGTACTATGGCAGACAACATTTAAGGTGAATTGTTTTCAAGATTATGGAGAATATTATAACATAAACTGATACTTGAAGGTAATGTATTTATAAATAAGTTAGTAACTCACTGTATTCCCTAGTCATATTATTACAAATTGTAGTGCATCTAAAATCTAATGCTGAATTACCATTCCTGCATTTTGATATTTCTTCAATTCATGCTTCATACATGACTTCACAAAGAGTATCATGGTTATAGGCTCTCTTACAAATTTATAAATGAAATATATTTATGAGTAATAATAGTATACATGTACATTATTTCAATAAGTGACAGCGTTAAATCAATTGATTACATATTTAGCTGTAATACAAGAATCTTGAATTATAACATTTCAAATGAGATAAAATACACAATTACTATTTTATTATTTATTTCTGTGTTTTGGAATTTTTTCAATTCACGCTTCACAGAGGAGTGCTGTGTAGGATTGTAGCTCCTACAATTTCATTAATGTATATGTACATTTATGACTAATAATATAGGCATTATTGGAATAACTATAACAACATAAAACCCATTGATGACATATTTAGCTGTACTACAAGAATGTTGAAGTGTAACATTTCAAATAAAACATTAATAATAATTCCAAACAAGTGACACAACTTGTGTATTGGATGACAATGACACACGCATGATGCAGACACACACAACTAGTTTTACCATCCATTCCAGTAATTGGTTAGACCAGTATATCTAATGTTTGATCCATATAAATATCATTCACTCTTCTGTCACTGTCAGAAGGAGAATGAAGAAGTGTTATGGATGAAAGATTAGTGCACAGCTCTGATTAGGTTGTCATTGTACAGTGTGTCTACTACATATACTACTTGAGTTACAATACTGGTAATACTAGTTATCTAGTGTATAAACATTTTGGAAACACCATAATCTCATCATTTTGGATTTTTTTGAGTGTTTTGTCTCAATTTTATTTCATGTAACGTAAGTGCAAAGAGAATTAAATTTTATAATAATTTTACTCAGATAACATCATACATTTGCTATGATTTACATTTGTACTTTACAGTCAATACACAAATATATTATTAATTAGCATATATCCAACAGAATTAGATGTCCATTGGCGTATACATTGTACATGTACACGATAATCATTAAGTTATAGAAATAATACCAATAATGAATATTATCAAATTTGGTTTGCCAATGAAAATGTTATGAATTTCATCACAACAATATGATACAATGATTGAAATTGTTATTCACAATATATAAAATAAATATGTAACCACAAATTACACCACACTGTCATTGGTTGGAGAGACCAAGCTAATCTTTTGTGGGCTTTTAAATTTTAAATATTAACTTTGCTCTTTTGCTGAACGTTAGATTTTGATGTGAGAATTTGAAATGCAGTAAATTGTAGTAGATTTGATTATTAGTCATCCCTATATTAGTAGTCCAGTCAATGCCTGATGAGTAGTTCAGTAACTGAACACTGTTCATGGTTCATACATTCTTAACATTGTTAAGCTGCATTTGGAATGGCTGCAGATAAATTTAGAGACCATCTCGTTTTCACTTGCTAGAAGATCAGAGGTCTCTCTTGAGTTCAGTCTGTTCTCAAAACCTGAGCTTGCTTTCTCACTGATTTATAGCAATATATAATGACATATGAGCTATGATAGTGAAATAGAATTATATATTGTCTATATGTAAGAGATATCAGTTGGTGAATTCTACTTGTTAGTCGTTTGCTTTGAGTTTGAAGCTGAGATATTTGGACAAATTATTCAGGGTAAGTGTTCATTTTGAGTGTAATACACTCCCTCTGCACACACTGAAGTGATGTGCATGTAGTTTTTCTTACATGTACAAACTGTGGGTGTACATGTACATGTATGTGGACATCTGTTACAGATATAGTTCACAACGTCTAGAAATACTAATGTAGTAATAATGCCATTTCATAATTCTGTAAAAAAGGGCTAGGCAACATAGTACAATACACATTAATTTGTACTTGTAAATTGTAATGATTCAGTGGCCGTACATGTACATGTATACATATGTACTGTATGTACACGTCAATTTTTTATGTTATTTTTTCAAATGGCAATTTCAAATTGTTATGTCTTGTAAACACTGTTCCAGTATCACTTGTTGACAGCTGTTACATGATATACATGTACACATGGTTTACATGAGTACTTGGTTAGGCTAGCAGTATCTCAGAAATGTGGTCTCTATTCATGTACACATTACAAATGTACATACTATAATATAGACATAATGGTATGCTAACAACATGAACATTTAACGTACAATTTTGTACCATCCTGTGAATTGGAAGTTGTAGTTTGGCAGTTTTAGACAATACATGTACATGTTGCATGGCTAGTTCATTTGATCTACACATACTACTGTGACAAATGATATGAAATATTGTACATCCATGGGTTTACAAAAAATATATGCATTCACAATTTAATATAACACACAGTAAGTCCATCAACATGTTTTTATACTGAGTTGCCTATGTACTGTAGATTAAATTATAATAATTATTTTGTACAACAACTGGCATTTTAAATGGCATTGCATCATTCATCACACAGGATATACAGGTACTGTACATACAGATTGGACATTAATAATATTATTTTGTGTGTATATTTGATATACATGTACATGACATGCACAGCACTTCCAACCTTGTGAGAAGGTGGGACATTTTGTTTGGGTTAACTTTACAGTGCATTGTGAGTAGTACATGGTATCTCAAAATACAGTCGTCATCTTTGAAAATGTTATACCTTTTTAATATCTTGTCGAAATTTAAATGTATTAAATTGATACATGTACATGGAGAATCTTCTGTGTTCATGTGCCTTAACTGTTTATTTTCTGAGTCCTGTATAAAAAATGTCTCCTAATACAATTTGTTCACTACTGTAATTTGTATTGTTGTTTTATCATTAATATGATTAACCCTTGACCCCCACTGTCCCATTGTCCAAACCAATCTCAGCTATCAACAGCTCAATCAGCCTATATATACAATGTACATGTATATGTTATACTGCCATGGTGGATATTAATTATGATATGAAAGAAATTTGGCATCAAACTGTCAAGGTACATGTATTTAAAAAGTAAATTAGATATTATCTGCTGTCAGGTGACTCCCCTAGGAAGTCACCTGACCAAACAGCTTAATATCATTATGCTGATGACATCTGAATGATTCAGAGGAGAGCTCCGTAGAAGCTTCAAGTTCAAAACTAGATTCCAAAAAGGTAACTTTTATCACAGTCATCAGGCACATGTATATATTATTATCATGTAATAAGATAAATCGTGATTGTGTTCTATTACATGTAACTGAAATAGCGTGGCTTCTACATTAATACAAAACTAATTTGATGGATGGTGTGCCGTTGCTGATCAGATGAACAACAATTTTTGTGATGCACCAAAGTTTGTTGTTTCCCTATCTCATACTGACAATGGGTGACTCACAAGAAACAAAGTTTTTGAACAGTTTGACCACAGTAAAGAGAGATTGCACAATTAAAAAAAAAGAATTCTTCTCGGCCATGAATGAACCAGTGTAGTACTAAAATTCCACTGGCTTCTGTAAAACAAAGTAGCCAACTTCTAGTATTTCCAACTATTATCATTTACACAAATGTACATGTATGTATTGATTATTATCAAAATTACATTTGTAGCTTGCAGTGACAATAAACAGTTCTTATGTTACCTGGATACAGAAGTAGGCTATTGTGAAATAGTCAAGCAGAATGCTGTTCATCTAGTGTCATGTTTGATAATGTATACATCATTACATTGAACCGATGTAGCTGTTGACCACAACTTCAATGTGTACATGTATGAAATGACAGGAAAATCTCTTTATTTATCCAAGTCAAATGTCAGGGGTTAACATGTAAATGTATGTGTATGTTCAAATCAAAAGTTTAGGTCAGTATGTAAATGTATCTGTTAAAGTCAGAACTCTAGGGTCAATATGTAAATGTGTCTGTTAAAGTCAGAACTTTAGGGTCAATATGTAAATGTGTCTGTTAAAGTCAGAACTCTAGGGTCAATATGTAAATTATTTTTGAGTCAATGTCAAGGTTCAATACACAGTACATGTATGTGAAAATTTTATACATTTCTGTAAGACAAAATGATTTTCTGAAACTGTACCCTGATAATCAGCTCCATGAGATTATCTATTCTATTGTGGCTTTTCATTCTGTGTAATGCAAACATGTACAAGGTACTGTACAGTACTACAAATGTACATGTACGTGTATATGTATCATGAAAATTGCCTGCCAATAGTCATCCTTCTAAGTTCTAAGTTCTACATTGTATGCACCTACAAATGTATATCCTCATTATGAAATATCATTTTGCACATACTGATATTTTACAAACTTGACTAACTTCAAGTTCCAATGGTGACATTTTTAAAGTGAATTAACGTATATAAAAGGACACAAGTGTGTGACAATGATGTGAATGGTACCTGTAAACTGTTTCCCATGAAATCAAAGTTGTTTTGAGGTATAGGGTTAGACCTGTATACATATATATGTATGCTCCAGTGAAATACAAAGAAATGAGTACAAGAAACAAATTACAAAGTGCATGCATTTACATGTGTTCACATTATCGTAGCTCTAAATGTATTTCCTGGCCAATACACATTGTGAATAGTGATATCTTTATAGTATATACCTATTCTAATCAAGCATGAGGGTTTTGAATTGCCTGTGCTTGTACAGTCTGGGGATTTGCATTGTCCTATCCTGTGTTAGAGTAAAAGCCACAGGTCACATACAGGGTTATTATGCCTTCCAAGTATACCGAAGTACACAGTCTTTATATAATGCGATAACATTACCATGCCAAAGAATCACAAATTTGACATAATGACCTTAATAAAGATACATGTATAGGACCAGGGCATCATAATGACCTACCACTGTCGTTTAGAAATATTAGATTTCAATTTAATTTGTTTATCCTTTAGTTTTAACCTTCATGTACATGTATCCTTTGCCATAGAT
The DNA here is from genome assembly GCF_964340395.1 of Glandiceps talaboti. Lineage (NCBI taxonomy): Eukaryota > Metazoa > Hemichordata > Enteropneusta > Spengelidae > Glandiceps > Glandiceps talaboti. Next base: position 4,247,614 of record NC_135550.1, on the reverse strand, counting down.
CATTCTGGTGACGTTTTTCCGTGACTTCCACATTCCTAATTCCCACATCATTCCATAAAAGAGTGGGAAAGTAGGATAGGGTTAATAAACCACATAAAGACATTAAGGTGCTCCTTCCTAACCCAAAACATGTAGGATGAAGTAGGGTTTACAGTGAAAGGTCATGGAAGGTGACAAATACTACATAACCATATACAGTACTATTGTATACAACAATGTTTCCATCCCAGGAAGTTTCTCACAGGATAGTGGCCAGACTACATGTACTTAACATAACAAAGGATGTTATTATTATGTAAATGAGCGTGTGTCCTCTCTTGAAAAACATTAATTAGAGAACATTATCTGCTTTTCAGATTACAGTGTAGGAAGGTCTGCAAGAAAATATCTATTTCAATAATTTATTTCTGTGTAGAAATTCAGTTCCTTAACAACTTGTATGTGACTTTCCTTCAGATACATGTAACTTTCCTTTTGTCTCCGCCCCCTCCATAAATGGCAGAAGTCATCATTGTATTTCTATGTAGGTAGTAAAATTGCACTGACATTTTCTATTTAGGATAGACGTCATGTTGAACATTTTCTAGCAAATAAATAGCTTGAAATTTTGGTTTTGGTATGAGTGATCATACATAATATACTTGTACCACAATTTTATGTACATGGCCCCCTCCACTCAGAATACAATGTATATTGAGGGAGTACAGTAAACAAATGTATGATCATTCTTGGATATTAATTGATTAGATTACAGTGTTTTATTTAAGGGCGGTAAGTAGGTAAAATCTACCGGGGTTCCCACATCATTTTACCGGGGTTCCCCACCTAAACTATGATACATTGCATGGGAAGCACTACCAGTTTTACCTCTTTCCCCCCTTTCTGTTACCGGGGTTCCCAAACCTTAGCAAAAACACTGGATTAAATTAATATGATAATTTGATATCCATCACCATTTAACATCTCTCTTTCCATCAAATAATTCGTATAGCACTGAAATAAAGCACACCTTTCCAATCCAATCCAATCTAATCCATTCCAAGTCAAACTCATTTCATGGATCAGTTGATATTAGCATAGTGTACAATTGTACATGTAGCGTTTTCAGGCTTTTTCAGCAATGATATGCATTTTACATATATAGTGGTCATGAAAAATGTATGTACATATAAAGTAGAGCTGAAATCATGTGTACATACATGTACATTACAATTATAGGTATATGTAGGTATAGTAAAACAAAAATCCTTAGATTTGAAAAGAAGCATTTCTCTTTTATTGTTGTCACTCAATTAAGTTATTGAGCAGCTGTTTACTAATACAGATGAGATGAATACATGTATATGGAATGATATCCATCCTTAGCTGAAAGCAATTCTAGATTTGATTGGCCCGTAAGTAATTCTAGATTTGATTGGCCCGTTAGTAATTATAGATTTGATTGGCCTGTTAGTAATTCTAGTGATAGTGAGTACTGGTATTTGATATTTCACTCACAGGATGGAAAACAGTATCTCCATTCTGCAGGAAACATAAACTGGTAATATTCATGTTACATGCAGGTATAGTTTATAAATCAAAGCAAAGTAATACAAGTACAGTGTGCATGTTATGATGTATGTGGTATCGTTGATATCCAAGCTGTGAATAATGGATATATGCTGGTTACATGTACTGTACATGCATACACATATATTTAATAACCAGGGAAAGCCTGATGTTAGCCCACACTAATTTCACCAACTTGTCATTATATTATATTTGTGTGTTTGATTAGTGTTTTATTCCTGATGTAGAATCTATATCTATATTTAAGACTTGATATGTTTACCATTATGGTGCAAAAGTATGGTGTGATATTACTAATGAGGCCTAACTACCAAATAATATCTTAAATTGGTATTTAAGGATTTTAAGATGTAATTTGATATCACTTCATCATGAACAGTCAACAAATAGTACAAAGCACAAAGCTGTAGAACAAAAAAAAGGGTGCTAACTAAATAAACTGCTGCAATTGCCTGGAGATTTGGACTGACAGATGACATTTCACTTGTTTTTACAGATACCCTAGAAATAGAAAATTAACTACTTACTGACTGTGGAAACAAGAAGCAGATCAAAGGCCAAGGAGACCGAGAAGGAAAGCATATAAGACATTGTTGGTGACAGGGATCTTGGTTTGTCCCAGTGATACCAGCTTTAAAATACAGGGTGTATCTCTGAAACTGAGGAAGAAGTAGAAGACAAAGAAGTGTTTTAGTGAGGAGGGCTATTACTTTCCAGTTAGTGGTACACCACACACAAGTGAACCGGAATTGATGTTTATTTTCAGTCTGGTGTAATATATGCATTTGATGGGAAACTGGAATACACAAACTCAACAGGATGTCGTAGGAATGCTGTGGATGTGTGTTTTGGATTGACAGTTTGTATCACACAGATGATGGTGTCTGTTAACTGCTATATGATATAACAAGGAGACTCAGAGTTGTGCTGTGTGCAGCTGTATATTGTTTCAAAGTTATGAATGCTTTTTGTGTTTTGCTGAAGTTATGAGTGACGATATTGATATTATACGGGCAAGAGCCCGACAAGCTGCACAGTATTATCATCAGAATGTTTTACATAATGGTTCCGATGATGGCTCAACACCATCGCCTCCACCACAGCCATCACCATTTCCACGATCAACCAAAGATGTGCAGAGGTCAAGCATACGAGTGAATGGAACAGTCCGCAGCAGTGATGCATTGCGAGCAGGGGTGACTCCCATCAGTGAGAATGTACATTTGCTAAAGAAGTCAAGAGGGCAAGAGTATGGAAGTAATATGAGACTGGGGGACCACAGGCCATCATCAAACCTGAGCTCAGAGCACAAAAGAAGTCCAGCTTCCACTCCGCCGGGAGAGCACCACCAGATCACTCCACTGTCTTTTGAAGGAGCTATGACACATACTACCTCTAGTTATAGCAATACCAAGTCGTCGCCAAGGACAAGTGATAAACGAACAAGTTCTCACAGCAGGGCAAATACTTACCCAGAAGGCAGACAGCCTGATCAGCGGACAGTGTCTGCATTCACGCCTGTGCAAAGGCCACCAAAGGAATCAAGGAGAAGAGAGAGATCCCATACTGCCAGCAATATTCCAAGTGGACATAGTGTGAAAAGATACAATACTAGTCCTGATAACAGGTATGATGTGTTAAGTAGAACCAGACATGAAACAACCAACAATAGTATTGCCTTAACCACTGATAATATCAACCATCATGCAAGGACGGAATACTTCAAAGGAGATTTTCCAGTTCGAAGGAGCAATAGCAATTCTACATTGAATGATACTCTGGATAGAATTGGAAGTAGTTCACATTTGGAGGCTACACCACATAGGGGGTATGGCAGTGCTTCATCTCTCGACATGCAGAGTGTCAGCGGAGAAAGCTTCTTCCAAATGTTGCGCCAATATGGAACCGATATTGATCAGAGGAGCCCAGCTCCTCCACAATTTGAAAAACTTTTAGGGGGTGGTCATGTAACATTTGCCACAAAGGTTATCACACATACCACCACTAGTTCTAGGACAACAACAGCTACCAGTGAACTGAAAACTACCACAGAAGTCAGTGCCAGTCCAAAATTGAATCGGAAAAGTATCAAGAAAGACAAAGAAAAGGATAGGGAGAAGGAGAAAACAAAAGTTTCTAAGACAAAGTCCCAGTCTGGTGAGAAGTCACTTATCAGTAAGTTACTGGGTAAGGGAGAAGGCGATGGGGGAAGTACAGATTCTGATTTACAAAGTAGGTTAGAGGAAAGGCATCGACAGAAAGCATTCGCACATTATGACTGCCAAAGTATGACTGTTAACCTCAGTGAGGTCATGCGGAATAGACAGAACCTGGGGAGACGGAAAAACACAACCACAGGGGCATCAGCTGCCTCTAGAGGAAGTAATCCAAACACACCACAGGTAAGCTTTATAGTCTACATGACTGACTATCCCATGATGTACATGTATATATAATACACATCATGGGATCCTGTGATTTGAACAAATCTGAAAAGTCTATGAATGTACTGTAATGTATTGATGCTTCAGACCAGTCTTTTCACACCAATCAACAATAATTGGAATCACATCTGTTACTATTGTTTGAAAAACTTTGAAAAATGGCAACAATTTGAAAAATCTGAAGAAGTACATGTAGCATTTGTTCAAGACAAGAATCTTCCTCCAGCTCCTCAAAAGGGATCAGAAGAGACACTGAAAAGAACACATGCAGCAAACTAGACTTCAGTGTTTATTAGATGTATTCCACCCACTGAAAACAGCAAGGGCACATGGTCCACCCTGTATGTGTAACTGTTAGTGATATGAATTTAATTACATCTTGACATTACAGTAGGTAGATTTTATTGAGAAGACAGGGTGTTGCTAGCCATAGATCCCCTGATAAAATAGTAACTTTAGCCTTCCTGAAATAAAATAAAACCTTCAAAGATGGCTGTAAAAAAAGTTATCCCATTGTGACAAGGCTAACATTACAACATATTGATTTCTAGACTTGAACTAACTTAATAGTAATCCCATGGTATACTTTGTGCATAAAGAACAAAACAGCTGTTGCCTATGTTGTTAATTGTGCCTATTAAATAGTACTGTGAAAACTACACCAGATTATACATGCCGGAATGGCTAGGGTAATGCAAATTAACCAGGACTTGTAGAAATAATCACAGGAAATTTACACAGATTGCTGAATAATTGTGAATTCATTAAAATGTATCAAATTCCATCATAAATCCAAGTATTATTTTAGCTTTACATGTAATTTATGTATATTTCAATGGTGTATTTAAAGTGTACATTTTTATGCATATACCACAAGGGTCTAATGGTTTATGTCATTATAGAGAAGGGGTCTCAACAGCTGATTTCTCCAAAATATCAAGGCTATATTTATATAACAATGCCTCCTTTTGAAATGCAAATACATGACTACTTTTTCAGAGAAAAAAAACAACAATTGTTCATGTAATTGGCTTTTCAATAGAGGCAGCTGTAGAGCATTGTTATTCTGTAGTTACCATCATATTTACATATCGTTTGAGAAGACATGATTGCACAGGAAGTACTTATTGTTCTCATTAGATTGGCATATTGTATTCCATGAAATATCTAACAGACAGGAATTTACAAGCTTCACTGTCATGCTACCTTTTTAATTTTCATTGACATAATGGTAGGTGTATCTACTGGCATGCTTGTGTAGATCTGAAGCTATTTGGGAGTCCTGCGACTGTTCTACTAGTACTTGAAGATGGAGTAGATACAGGACTTGATTCTGAATGTGTTGTCCCTTCTTTCTCTGCATAACCCAGCGTTGTTGTGGTCTTACAATCCAAAGCAATCCATAGCATACGTACATGTAGTTCTGGGCTCTTAGTGTCTCAGGACAACAGTCAGAATCAAGTTGGTGATACTCAATCAGGGCTGCTACTACTTGGGATGTCATCTTTGACAGTCTAGAGGGGAGACAGTCTTTGTGCTTTGAGATTTGTAATGGAATGTGCTATATTACAAAAGTATATTAGATTAGATTGGAGTGCAAAACCCCAGAGTCCATAAACATTCATTCTCCTAGATTAGATTTGATTTGATTAGACTAGATTAGATTAGATTAAAATATGAAGTAATAATCCCTCATTAAAATATCTGTTACATCTATACAGTATCATATTTGTGTCCATTTCATCAAACTTGAATAGTTTCAAAACTATGTGGAATTGTTTTGTGATTGTAGGGTAGCAGGGAAGACCTGTCTGATGATGAGGCTGATTATGGTGATGGTAAGAATAATGATCTGGTACTCAGTTGTCCTTTCTTCAGAAATGAAATCGGAGGAGAGGAAGAGAGGAAGGTTACTTTGTCAAGAGCATCTGCTGATGGCAGGGGATCAAACAGAAGGGGATCATATGAAGCCATCTTGGAAGGATCAAAAGTTCGACTTAGTGGGGGATCACCAGGAAGTCCAGATAATCCGGCTTATTTAATTCAACCACAGATTGAAAGAGTTGATTATGGAGCACACTACTACAGGGATTATTTCTATGGACAAGGTAAGCTTGTTTTTGTGGTGAACATCAAATATAAAATTTGTGTGATATTTATCACATAATTAGTATAAGACTCTTTGCATATGTGTACTAATATTAATAGACTCCATTACAAAAACAAATTTCAATATTGTTTAAATCCATATAGAAATATCTGTGTATTCCATATTGACCTTTGACCACTGACATCTTGTATTAATGTGAAGTGTCACATGCACATGTTGAGGGAGATTGAATTCAGTACATTATTAATACAGTATGTACCGTGGGAAAGGGTTAGACTCAGAGGGAAATCAAGTCTTACCTAGGTTAATAGTGGTACAATGCACTCTAATTTTAGTTTGATGTATGAATTCAGAAATGTGTAGGTACAATGTACTTGTTGGTATACCCATAGATCAAACCAGTTTAGTCTGAGTACAGTAGGCCTTGATTGCTAAAAATACAATGCAGATAATATGAATCTAACACATGTCATCACAGGAAAGTAAAACTGAAGAATATATTTATATCACACGGGTATATTTATGTACATGTGTTAATTATGGAATGATTAATCACATGAAAATATATTTATGTTTTTCAACCAATCAATTTGAAATGCGATGATTATGGGAGTGATCAATGACATTTAGAATATTAGATCTGTTTTTTCAACCACTTTGAAACTTTGTGATAGGAGACTCAAAATAATGATATATTCACCTGCTGTTCATTTCAGACTAACTGTCTGCTGTCACAAAGTTCAGCCTAATTATCTATTATAGACTTATTAGTTCTAAAAGTTGTAATATAATACTTACTAATTATGAAATTCCCAACCAAGATATCTCGTCAATTAGTGACCTGAAAGTGAGTGAAATAAAGTCATTGCCATCATTTTGCCAAAGGACATTCACAAGACGATATTGTATTACAATTATAAAGTTTATAAAGTGTGGTTATCAGTATGGAGAGTGATGTGTTGTTATTAATACGGTACGTCTTTTTTTGTTGGAAGTAGTTGGGTTGAGGAGATTTCTGTGAAGAGAAGACAGTATAACCTTGGATTTCGCTATAGGGAAAATTAAACCATAGTTGAATATTTGCATGGTACCAGCAAATGTAGAGCATTTGATAGATCAATCAATCAATCTTTATTGCATAACAACATGCCATAGCAAGCATGGTAAAGTATACAAAAATAACATACAGAAATCAAGTGAATACAATAGTCATTTTAACCACTGATGGAGGACTGTTTACATCAACAAGAAGAAATTTTCAATAGATAACATTGCAGTATGTCTGATAAATGTTGCAGTATGTCTGATAAATGTTGCAGTATGTCTGATAAATGTTGCAGTATGTCTGGTAAATGTTGCAGTATGTCTGGTAAATGTTGCAGTATGTCTGATAAATGTTGCAGTATGTCTGATAAATGTTGCAGTATGTCTGATAAATGTTGCAGTATGTCTGATAAATGTTGCAGTTTGTCTGATAAATGTTGCAGTGTGTCTGATAAATGTTGCAGTATGTCTGATAAATGTTGCAGTATGTCTGATAAATGTTGCAGTATGTCTGATAAATGTTGGTGTGTCTGATAAATGTTGCAGTTTGTCTGATAAATGTTGCAGTTTGTCTGATAAATGTTGCAGTATGTCTGATAAATGTTGCAGTATGTCTGGTAAATGTTGCAGTGTGTCTGGTAAATGTTGCAGTTTGTCTGATAAATGTTGCAGTATGTCTGGTAAATGTTGCAGTATGTCTGGTAAATGTTGCAGTGTGTCTGATAAATGTTGCAGTATGTCTGATAAATGTTGCAGTTTGTCTGATAAATGTTGCAGTATGTCTGATAAATGTTGGTGTGTCTGATAAATGTTGCAGTATGTCTGATAAATGTTGCAGTGTCTGATAAATGTTGCAGTTTGTCTGATAAATGTTGCAGTATGTCTGATAAATGTTGCAGTATGTCTGATAAATGTTGCAGTATGTCTGATAAATGTTGCAGTATGTCTGGTAAATGTTGCAGTGTGTCTGATAAATGTTGCAGTGTGTCTGATAAATGTTGCAGTATGTCTGGTAAATGTTGCAGTATGTCTGATAAATGTTGCAGTATGTCTGATAAATGTTGCAGTTTGTCTGATAAATGTTGCAGTATGTCTGATAAATGTTGCAGTTTGTCTGGTAAATGTTGCAGTATGTCTGGTAAATGTTGCAGTATGTCTGATAAATGTTGCAGTATGTCTGATAAATGTTGCAGTTTGTCTGATAAATGTTGCAGTATGTCTGATAAATGTTGCAGTATGTCTGATAAATGTTGCAGTATGTCTGGTAAATGTTGCAGTTTGTCTGATAAATGTTGCAGTTTGTCTGATAAATGTTGCAGTATGTCTGATAAATGTTGCAGTATGTCTGATAAATGTTGCAGTATGTCTGGTAAATGTTGCAGTATGTCTGATAAATGTTGCAGTATGTCTGGTAAATGTTGCAGTATGTCTGATAAATGTTGCAGTATGTCTGGTAAATGTTGCAGTATGTCTGGTATTTTAAACTTGACCTGATGGCAATGTCCATGAGTAAGTAAGTGCAGTGATTTCATAAGATTCATTAGGTTAGAATCATGTCTGTTCTGATGCCTGTTCTTACCAAACATGCTTTGATTTAATTTTGGAAAATCCTGCTTTCAGAGATTGTTAGTATTTTCATATTTGAAAACGTATAACAACTTATTAGCATTCAACACTGAATACATATCTCGTAATGTTACTAAACCTTTATATTTATCTTTGTTTCATTAAATTTGAAAAATGTTAAATTATAGTAATTAGGATTAGGATTGCATTCAGATGTGAAAAACTGTTGTCTGAGAGAGAGAGAGAGAGAGAGAGAGAGAGAGAGAGAGAGAGAGAGAGAGAGAGAGAGAGAGAGAGAGAGAGAGAGAGAGAGAGAGAGAGAGAGAGAGAGAGAGAGAGAGAGAGAGAGAGAGAGAGAGAGAGAGAGAGAGAGAGAGAGAGAGAGAGAGAGAGAGAGAGAGAGAGAGAGAGAGAGAGAGAGAGAGAGAGAGAGAGAGAGAGAGAGAGAGAGAGAGAGCTAGCTGTAGATAAAGTTGATCTAAAACAATAGAATCCTTATGGCTCTACTGAGACTAATGTAATTATGAGATACTAATGAAAAATGCGAGGACCTGGGATTGAAACCATGGCCTTTAAAGTATGACATTTGTCATGTTTTTCTAATGTGTAAATGTTTTGTACTAAGAAGATGCTTGCAGACAGACAGAAAATACACAAAATCAATATTAGTCTTTGCTATCAAACACTGCCTCATACCTAACATACCTTCATGTTACATGGATGTCAGCACCACAGTGACAGTCTAGTCTAGATGTAGATGTAGATGTAGTTGGGGTAACGTCAAGTCAATACTGGGATTAATTAAACTGAATTGTGAATGTTTGTATGTAACATTATTGTAATGAGCTGTTTAGGGGAACGTATTCTCAAAATTAAATTTGAACAGGGGTTTGTCATAAATATCAGAGGATGGGGGTGGTTACTTCAAACTGAAATTTAAATTATAGAATGATAGTATTGTGATAAAATCAACCAAAAACTGGAAATTAACATAAAATGATAGATTGTTACATGTAGTTTTATTTTATCATTAAAGGATAGAGGTGAAGTTGAGCTAAAATTGTTGAATTGAAAATGGAGTAGAACTTAGAATTAAGAATTTGTCTGTGTTTGTATGACATTCAGATTGATACTGATAGTAAGTCAAAACAGAACGACAATATAGAATTATTAATTATTTGAATGACATGAAATGAATGTAAAAAACTTAGAATTAAGAATCTGTTTACATTATATCTGTATGGTTTCATTAAGACTGACTCTAACTAAAAAAAGAAAACCAGAAGAACAGCATGGAATTGTGATTTGTTTGTTTGTTGTTTATGTTTGGGTGACATGAATTGAAAATTGTAGCAGAGTAAGGAATTAAGAATTTATTTTGTTATTATGGTACATGCCAACAGATACTTAAACTGAAAACACAATGACAACATAGAATTATGGATTGGTTGTATGTACATGTATATGTCAACATTGCAGGGGTCTGTCATTGCATGGGTTGACATTTAATTCAAAACTTATGTAGAACTTGAAGGTACCATTTCTAAATTATTTGTTTGACATGTTCCCCATCTTATGTTTCATTTACAAGATTGTATTCTTAGACAATGACATCAATGTACATGTCTGTTGTACATCCAGACACATTGCATCATGAGGTCTTTACACAGATTTATGGACAGTGATGTCATTTTATGTGTTCAATAAAGGAAACAGAATTTATAGAATGCTTTCCTCTTTAAATGATGATGAGATTTGTCAAGTTTGATAGTCATCTCAGTATTATTTTAAAGGAAATGCATCATTATTTAGGAATATAGTTCCTGAGACCTTATACCATGCGCATGCCAGGTTCAACCATAAATATGGAATATATACTCTGGTCATTCTATGTCACGACAACATGTATCTTATATCACTGGTTCTGCTGTGTTCAAAATATGAGTCAAAATGTTCAAAATTGCCATCAATTTCCTCATTTTTTCTTTGATATTACTGGCACTGGTATAATTATGTTATTGTCCAATATTTTTTCTCTATTCAGCCAGAAAATACTTGTGACCTAAATGTTGTCATTACTCATCTAGTGACTGGTCGTGACAAAGGCCCCTTAGGTCACTCTTATTTTCCTTGGCTGAATGACGAAAAATATTGGGGAATAACATCTTATTAAACTGATAATATATCTTTAACAATATCTGTTTCATGGTGGCACTTAAGTGTGAATGTGTGTGCGTATGTGCATAAATACATGTACTATGCATATACTGAGTTAGTTGGTTTGTTCAACCATTTGTTCGTTAGTTCATTTGTTCATTCCTACAAAAATGTGGATGTATTGCTAAACATGTGGTTCAAATAATTCTGTCATTGTAACATTTGAAATGGTCTAGTTGTCATACTTTGAAAGGAGAGGTCATATGTTTACTATCATTGCTGTTAAAACGAATGAAGAATAAAAATCATGAGCCTGAAAACAATGTTCTAACTATCATTAGTGGTGTGTATACAATGTTTTGTGTGTACAGAATACTGTAAACCTAGATATTTTCACTACTAGAACATTTTGCAATTTTAGTAGTCTTCAACTAGTTCTCAAAGACTCATTGTTACTACGAATTACCAGACTGGCAGTGGTATATTGTGTTCATATACAAAAAGGTCTTTTAGTCACTGCTTACTTTCCAGTGAAATAAGCAAAAAGAAGTCTTTAGCAAAAATGTCCAGGATTACAATACATCATTCCACAACTTAAAGTTACAAGTGTATAGGGAGGTACATGTATGCACTATGTCTTTGCATTTACAAAATTAAAATGGTCTATTGATCAACTACTTGCATGTATTCAACCTAAATAGTGGTGTATACTATGTGCCTGGGTACTTTGTTTAGTTCAATTTATTAACATATTACCACTAATTGATATTTACATATTTGTATAATACTTAATATCAGTTCTGTGTGTGTCCATGTATGGTAATTGAAATATCTACATGTACATGTATACCTTATCAATTTTAAAATGGAAAGTAAACACTGGTACAGGTGTATGTTTCACTTCATAGTGTATAAGATCAAAATTGCAATTAGCATATTTCAGATGATAATTATTATCAAAAGGGAACAATACAAAGCTGAGGATGATTTTAACTAAGGTGGACACTAGTATTGCATATATTGCAGCCTCTCTAAATGGAAAATGGAAATATTTCTTAAGGTGGCTAGCCTTTGAAATGCATCCTTTTCAATTCTATGTGTGCTCAACATGTAGTTATTTGTCTACAAACAAATACCCTCCCTGTTATGGAGAGAGGAATTCAGTTTTGAGCTTCAATATATTGCATTAATCATAATGTGAGTGTAGGAGGGATGTGTATACTTCTAAGTTCTAGTAGCCAAGTCCAGCTGTGTAGAATTCTATATACATGTACATTACCTATATGTAGACCATGGAGCAGCCATCATCAATGGTAGGCAGACTGACTACACTACTGCTTTTGTGTATACACATTCCTGTACCATATAGTTGTTACAGTAATAACATCAAATTACTGTGTCCAAAAATATTGTGGAATTCTTTTGCCCAGATGGCAATTAATAGGAGAAACAAATACAAATGTACTAGGACATGTTTGTGCATATTGACAGACATACATGTATGCCTTGGTTAGTTGGTATGGTGTATGTACAAATATAGACCAATCTGTGTAGAAATATGGTCAGAAGTTTCAATACAGAATGTAACGATTTGTGAATTCCTTCCCTGAAGAAGTACATTTGAATGCTTCCCATAGCACTCACCTACAGGTACATTAGTAAATAGTCTGTGAATGTTTCCATAGCACTCATCTACAGGTATATTAGTAAATAGTCTGTGAATGTTTCTATAGCACTCATCTACAGGTATATTAGTAAATAGTCTGTGAATGTTTCCATAGCACTCACCTACATGTACATTAGTAAATAGTCTGTGAAAATTTACTACTTTTACTCACTATTTCAAAAGAATGACTTGGAAAATGTTGTTAAATGACTTCATGTCAGTATTAATATTATATGAGGTGAGATGAGATAAGATATGTACATGTACATGTGTACTGTAAGTGTTATTGAGTCCATCAAATGTTCATATAAACCAGGCACTCCTAAAGTGTTGTATTCTTCCAGCTAGTATAATAAATATAGTGGAAACTGCACAGTTAGTCTAGTACTATCCTTCATTTAATCATTCAGATATTAGAGACCCAGTTGGCATCCAGACTAATCTAAAATATTTGGAAAAAGTCAACATGAATGGGGGTTCTTCATTCGATATTTTATATGAATTAAAGAGAGACATGCACTTCTAATGATTATATACCAGAACTTGTAAAGTGACGACCACTGTCAACACAAAAAATCCCAAATACAATATACCATACAGTAGTTAAAATGGTAATATTTTAACACTAGATGTATAATTTGGATCTGTAAAACACAGAAGACATTGTTGTGTTTGTGAATACACAATGTCAATAGTGATTGAATAAGTTAACAGCTTGGTGCATGGCAACCCTGTCCTAAATCATGGCTTTCAAGCAACTCCAATTATTCCCATTGATGCACCTGGTTAAACAGAAATCATGTCAAATAAATTGTTCAAAATGTTGAAGTGTTATAAAGGGAGCTTATTTGGTTCACAGTCTTAGTTAAAATTGTTCCCCTGGGTGACTGTACAGCTGAACTAAATGTTATAACACAGTGAAATGTACTAAAGTGTCTACAAAATGAAATTGACCTGTCTACATTTTATGATATATACATTTAATATATGCATAGTCTGGTCTAGCTTCTACTCCCTTGTCATGGGGAATTTATATAACTATTGTATAGAGGTCATGTACTATTAAATTCATGAACTCAGTTTTCCAGGGGTTACACTTTCACGTAAAGGACTATGTTTCAATCCCGGGTCATCACATTCATGTTATCTTAATAAGTATTACATGAGATCATTCTTTTGTTCTGGTCCAACTTTTTCTGTAGCTCTGCCATACAACTACATGTAATCTAAAATGGGCCTTTAAAAAATAGTAACCCATTACTAGGTAGTTACCTATGGTTAAAGGACTAGTTTCCATCAGGAAATGTAGATGTGAAAAACAGTTGTCCTTATGGCTCCCACTGATAACATACTGTAATTAGAGAACCTGGGATAGAATAGTTGGCCTTTAACATTAAAAGTACATACATACATTGTAGAAGTCTATATGAAACATTAAAAGAATTCTTACACAGATTTCATTTCAGCAAAAGTGACGGGTATGTGATGATTTTAAACAGGTACCGAGGCAGGGTCCTCTGGTATAAATTTATTGAAGTGAATCACTGATGTAATTATAACATTGTTTTAATAGCCATGTTATTGTCAACATTTCAGTAATAACACTACCCGGTAACAGTATATATGATAGCTTCTGGAATACAGAATTCTCATATTGTTTTTGTTTTCATGTTTAATTCCAGATCATCAGAACTACATGGGTATTGATGAAAATCTGGGACCCATTGCAATCAGTGTAAAGAGAGAAAAGTTGAATGATAACGATGTGATCAGTGGAAGTATGAACACAAATAACAAAGACAATACGTCAACCCAATATCAGTACAGAATTATTATCAGAACTAGTGAGGTAAGTACATTCTATATACATATATATAGATATTTATTCAATGGAGTAGCAGTAAAAACCAAGAACCAGTTATGTCTCCCCCTACCACCAGACCCCTCCCTACCTTACCACCACCATCCACCTATCCCCTTATACAGAAAGTCAGACACACACACACACACACACACACACACACACACACATACACATACACACAAACATTTAAGCGCTAGACTTCAGCATCAAAATTTGAATTAAAGTTACAGTTAAAAGCACATAATTGAAGTCAGAGTGGCAGTGAAACTCAGTAGCATGTTTAGAATATTTTCCTGCCAAGGGATTTGATTATTGCTTAAAATGTGAATTTAGTTCTTTTGCGTCAGTAGCATTTCCTTTGATTTTGAAATAGCATCTCAGTAGAAAATATACTCCTACTTGTAGATATCTGGAGTCAGACAGCCATGAAATGAATCCTAAACCAAAATATATTGCATGGTTTTCCATAGTTAAAGTAGATATCACTCAACAATATTCTATTTCTAGTTCAATTACCTATCAATTTGCATCTCACCCAGGGGGCATACTGCTTTTAGATTGTTTCTCTAGCAAGGAAATTATATGGCCCCTGGCACCATGACTTCTTAGTCGGCCAACAAGTCATGATGGAAGTGCTGGTAGCATGTAATATATATGTTCTAATTTAGTTACATGTAAAGTAATTCATTTAAACTTCGGTAGCAAGGAGTAAACCTTTGCACTCTGTGATGTGATAAGGGCAGTTGCTTACTCAAAGTGTCGGGGGGGGGGGGGGGTTGGATTCAAAGTTATATATGTATCACTGTATCACATGTATAGATAAACATAGACAACTGTGTGCTGTATGGAAAAATGGTTTGATAGTATACAACTGCATTGATTGAAACAAAACCCCACCACAACACCCTGTCTTACAAAGTAAAGGCCCTTCCCCCATGTTTTCAAGTAGACCATGCCTCCCTCTACCCACATCCCCAGCTATGTGAGGATTAAGAAATGGGTACTCAAATACATAAATTAAATAGTCCTGCTTCACTCACACCTAGTCCTTAACATTTGAGTAGCTTTTTCCATCTTTGTAAAGGTAACAGTTGTATTACCTGACATTGCAGGCATCAAGCAATGGTCATGGCATAGAACATTGTGAGCATCAAGCAATGGTCATGGCATAGAACATTGCAGGCATCAAGCAATGGTCATGGTGTAGTCTGCATATCGATGCAACATGGACATACACTTTAGTGTGCACCTGTTCACATTGTACTGATAAACAGTGCACAGTTTACATGCCTGTATACTAGTAATTAAAGTAAATGCAGAATGCTTTTTCATCAAAATCATACTTTAGAGGTGATTGGCTGTCTCCTGACAATATTTCAGGAAAATATTTTCCCAAATTTAGAAACCACGATGACAACAGACAATTAGTAAAATCTACCACTAGAAAATTGGTCATTTGCTAACATGATTAAAGAAAGTCAGCACTTTCATTCTACAAAGACTTGCTGTGAATAAATGATGGAGAGCAAAATTTCTCTCTATAAAGAGGAAGGCCACTAGCACTGCATGAAATACAGATATTTACATCAACTTTTCACATCATTTAAATTCTGTGTGATTACCAAGAAACATCAAATTGAAACTCTATTTCACCTTCATTGTTCTCATAGTGCTCCACTGTTGCTTCTTGGGACTTTAGCAGACAAAATGAAGTAGATGAACAGTGACCTTCAGATAAAGTCATGAATATTCAATGTTCATCTAATACATATATGTGTGTCTGCTAAGTCCCATGTGGTAAAAGTGGACCACTGCTTGAATAATGGAAGTGAAATAGAGTTTGACACTGTTATACCATTTTCTGAATATTTGATATCTAGTGACACATGAATAACCTCCAGATGAAGGTATAACCTGTAGTCAGTTCACTTTCTACATCTTACAACCAGCAGCTTTTAAAATTAGTCTGAAATGAAGTAGTTAGGGTTGTGAAATTTGATAATGCTAAAGCAAAATAGAGGAGTCTGCAGGAGTGTTTCTGTAGCGTTTCTGTAGTGTAAAGCTGGTGGACAGTGGTCACAAAGTATAGACAAGCAAATCAGCAGTCCTAATGGCATTTTACTGACTTTAAGTATTGGTTATATTTGAGATGTTTTATAAATATGACAGACAATATGTGGGTAATCAAATGATCAGTCACCTGGAGAAGAAGTCAGTTTTGTGGAAGCCACAGTTTAATGAGTAAAATGCTGAACACCTAATAGGGTAGTGTAAGGAGATGGCTTCAGAGAGGGAGGTGGCTACAGCTTAGTGGTGACTACACATGAATGCAAGGACAAGTTAGACAAATTGGAAAACTGTATTGTACAGCTTTGAGTGGATGTCAACACACACACAATAGCAATTTTACATGTATAGACTAATTGAAAAAAATATGTATTGTTCTGTTTTTGTGTAAACATGGTTGCAAGGACATGCTAGACAAATTGAAATGTTGTGTATTGTTCATTGGACATGTGAGAGAAATTGAAAAAAACATTTCTTACTACTGTTTTGTGTAGACATCAACACTCAGAGTTAGGATTTGAAAAAATTGAGGAAAAAAAGGCTTTGTTCCAGTTTGCTTTGTGTAAACATGGTTGCAAGGACATGCAGAGACAAATTGATATGTTGTGTATTGTTGAGGAATACTTAAATTTAAATCAGCTTTGAATAAAAACATTGAGATAAATCCTTCTGGAGTCTTTTGTTTACTGCATACCAACATCGGGAAATAAATTAATTCTAAACGAAAGTATTCTTTAAATACACTGATTTCACAACTTGTTGGTGTTTTGGAAGATTATAATTTCAGTTAAAGACCTAAACTATGCAACCACAGTATGTGATGATGGGTTGTTAGTTATTGAAGGGGATTGAATAGAGTACATGCTTTGATTGCAAGTAGATCAAGAAATGGGTATTATGGCAATTTAGGAAAGTTACTTGATAAACAAAGCCAAACATTCAGACTTTGTGGCGGTATTTGTACCTTGTAAGTCACTGTAGACTCATTCACTAGTCTATATATACATAGATAATAGTTACACAAAAGAATACTGTCTCAATTTAGAGAATTACTTATAAAAGAAGCTAAAAGTTATGACTTTGTGGCAACATTTTGAAGGAATTAAAAGACTTGATAGCACTTTAAACTACCCACTTTAATGGATAATTGTACAATTTGACTGATTTGTGTTGCTTTATGTGATCCAAAGTCTACATTTTGGTTACCATGGTCAAAATGTGTGGTTTTGATTGTAAACTCCAGCTGTTCATGAATTGTTAGCTAAGGTAACAGCTGCTGGTATTGAAATCACTTTGTCTGGTATAATCAGGGATTTTGAAATAAAGCTCAGTACTGTGGTGTTTTACATGTAAAGGAACTTATTGCATTTCAAAGGCATTTAAATTGCCATTGTTGTCTTGAAATAATGGAGTCCAACTATGTGAGGGAAACCCCCTTTGGGTATTGAGTGGATCTTAGTGTAAGTTAATAAAATTACGTGTGGAATGGTAAAATACCAACATAGATTATACAATAGTGAAAGTACCAGGCATTTACAAAAACTAAATATGTGTGTAAATCTGGTGATATAGCCCTGTGAAGTATGGTTTCCACCTGTGCTGTAATCTGGGATATATGGACTGTTTATACGTGTCTCATAAACTGACTACTTTGATAGCTGTGTTGAGTTGCTATGTAGGATTTTGTCTCTAGGTATTAAAGAGTGTCATGTATTCTTCACAGATTATTTGTTTTGGTATATAAATGAGATAAAAAGGTTCAATGGCGTTCTTGTTTCCTAAGTTAAAAGTATGATCCTGAATATGAAGAGCTGAACTGAGCTTTCTCTTGTCAGTTGTTTTCCTTTGCATTTCCCCTGAGCCCCCCTCTCTCTCTCTCTCTCTCTCTCTCTCTCTCTCTCTCTCTCTCTCTCTCTCTCTCTCTCTCTCTCTCTCTCTCTCTCTCTCTCTCTCTCTCTCTCTCTCTCTCTCTCTCTCTCTCTCTCTCTCTCTCTCTCTCTCTCTCTCTCTCTCTCTCTCTCTCTCTCTCTCTCTCTCTCTCTCTGTCTCTATACACTCACTATACCATTACACATTTGTGTGTATGGTAATGTGAATGTCAAATGTTGAAATAGATATTATATATTATACATGATACAATAATTTTGAACAGAAGAATTTGATTTAACACACTGTTTGTATAGCTTGAATTCCCATGTAAAAAAAGACTTGGCTAGACACATGAATATTGTCTCAACATTTCCTGTAAAAAAAAAGTATTCATTTAAAATTAGATCCAGAAAAAAACAGATAATTTTGCAGTTTTCTGAATGTGAGCCCATAGCATGATGGCTGTGATTGTGTTCCTTCATTTCAATAACTGAATGCAATATGCAAGATTTATGAAAAATGCATGATGCTGTTATGTAGATTGTAGGTATTTGCCTGCAGGGTTAACTATGTCATCCATTTAAGGAGTTGATGAAATAAGGCATATCAATGCAAGATTAATTAGTCATGTATGTCTACTATAACATTGTGTATTTGCTAGATAATGACACATGGACAATTTAGATGATACTTATTGCCCTAGGGATCTATCTCAACTACACACTAACTATTATCAGAAGGTAGATGTACCACTGATGCCAGGGCAACACAGTCTTTGCCATTGAAATATGAAAACAAAATATGGAAATTGAAATAGTTGTATACCTTCCCATATGCTTATATGTTGGACATTACAACATTTGATACTAGTGTATACAGTATAACATTGCTTGTTGATAGAATTCAACAAATTTGACATATGTTAAGAAAAAAATGTATTAAAACATGTAACTTTTCTAGTCTCGAGTGTGGGTAGTATTTTAGTATGTCAGGGAAAGTTGTAATATTTTTGATTCATTAATAAAGTTTAAATTTAATTTTTAATGTGAAGCATTATACTAGCTATTGTAAGTGAGTTTCAGTGTTATTAGCAGTGTAAGTGAGTTTCAGTGTTATTAGCAGTGTAAGTGAGTTTCAGTGTTATTAGCAGTGTAAGTGAGTGTCAGTGTTGTGAAGGGAAATTATGGTTTATATTGTGAACTTTGTTGTATAAAGATAAAGTTTGTTTCACATTTAGAGGCCATTAGTCCATAATACATGATTGCATAGAAAAAAAGTCATGGATTACATACGTACATAGAATGAAACATATAAAAATTACATCAAAAGTATATTTTAACACCTTTCAACTCGCACTACATGTATACCATAGATAGAGTGAAAGATTAGTTGTTGTAGGCAATCTAAGGAGTACCAATACTGACAAGACTTTGAGTCTAACTGCATGTATACATTTGTACACCTGTATCAAATGAATGATACACAAAATATGAAATCATAAATAATACTTCATAATTATTATAATTTGTTATATCTCATAATTTGTATATCTTTGTATAACATGTTGTCTTTTTAATGTCATTCTAGTTATCAACAACAAGGGGATCTATTCTAGAGGAAGCTATCCCATCAACAGCAAAGCATGGTACATCTAGAGGTCTCCCCATCAGAGATATTCTGGAATATGTTGCACCAGAATTGCAGTTGTCTTCTCTACGCCTTGCTGTCAATAGTGACAAAGTGCAGGAACAACTTATGAAACTTGATGAACAAGGGGTGAGTACATGTGATAAAGTCATTTGGACAGCTGTTATACTCATCAGTTCAAAGTATGAAATATTATACGGGAAATATTGGTATACAAATACACACTACTGATTGGAGTGTGACGTTTTATCCTTGTGGTGGTCTGGTCGTTATTATGTATGTAGTACTGATTATTGGTTATGGTAGAGTTATGAAAGTTGATGTGACATCGACATATATCAAAAGTCTTTTATCATGACATGGGTGTATTCTATCATTTAAACATGAGAAAGTTGCATCATACAGCATTATTTGCAGACAGTGATATCTAAATTTATTTTGAAATGCCTGCCAGTAACTAATCATAATAACAGAGGTTTTAAGTGAAATGGATTGATATATGTAGATTTTCACATGAATCTGAAGTAACCTGGAAAACCCCTAAACATAGATGCACCCTGTGTGTGTAGGCGACTTTACCAGCTTTGTATTGGCATGAACAATTTACTTGATTAATTAACTGGCATTTCATAGCATTTGATAAACTTATGTTATGTTATTTTGAATATTGAACCTTATTGATTTGTTATGGAATTCACAAAGTGAAAAGTTTTTCAAAATATTTTCAAAATTTTGAAATTGAGTAAGGGTAGATAAAAGTATTTGAAAGTTTAGTGTACAGAGATAGGAAGGGAATGGTGTAGATGATGAAGGTAGCTCAGATGAGTGTGGGAGGGAGGGGGGGCAACAGATATGGTAAAACTGGCATAGTTTCTCATTCATTATACCTTAATTTTGGTAAGTCCGATAAGATGACTGAGGAACTAAGATAGATGTTACGTACCTACCACTAAGCACTGAAAATCATATCATAGCTTGTTGTGTATGTTGGGGAAAATAATAGTGTAAAAGTCAGTACTCTGGACCTAGAATTTTTTTTTTTTTTTTATTTTTTTTTTTTTATTATTATTATTATCACATGATACATATTTATTGATTTACAATATATGTATTTTGGCATACCAAACTGAACGTATCATAATGCAGACAACCAGATCCATGTCACTGATCTTGTTGGAATATTAAAACGTCAGACACGATGAGTAGAAAAAAGACTAAATAGTCATCAAGAAAATACATTTTTTTATTACTTCTTTACAAATCTTTCTTAGCTAGCTACGAAATAATTGGTATTAAATCTTACAGAATTTTTTGATTCAACAAATGAAAAGAATACCTTGGTGATTTTACAGTGCAAAGCGTTTAATTCAGTCTAGCTGATTTTATGTCAGACCAATATACTTTACTTTAGTTGTCTCCAATTCGATGAACAAAGGCGTATTTCTCAAGTAGTCACTTTTTTTCATCTCAAATCAAGTTGGGGGGGGGGGGGGGAGTAGTTTATAGGATAGTGTGATAATCATAGTCTATACTCGTAATGTTATTCTCATGTGAGATGCAGTTGATTATAACGTAATGGAGTTATTTATTTATTTATTATTATTATTATTTTTTTTAGATAGATAACTCACAAGAATTTATTAGATTTTGTCCTAGTTATCCTATTCATAATAATGAATAAATGCATAATAACCATTTCTGTAAAAACTCAAGCATGCAGTCTCAAAACGTTTTTGGACCAAGAAATTTGGTTGAACTTATTATATCGCATACAGCAGCACATGGCTGTCATATTAAATAAACAGTGCCACTACCCAGTGCTTGTTAGTGAATATTGTCAATGCAGTTCAGCTGTTAGTTGGTGCTCGGTAACAAATACTGGGCATACCTGTCTGGTGTGTGTTTTGTGAAATTCAAGTCAACCCATCTTCATGGCATATGTGTTGGTATATGGAGCTTGAAGCTTTGCATGCCATCAATGCCAGGATAAATAGAGTATACATGCATGCACACCATTAGTTACTCACTTGACTCACTTTGTCTGCAGAAGTTTGACAGAATGCATTTCTTTTGTACTGTGTTTTGGTAGCCTTGGTAACACAAAATATGTAAAACTGAGGACAGTTGCACAAACATTTTATAACATATTTGAATATCAGTTTTCAAGGCTGACTTCTGTTAAACAATGGACATTGATGCTGGTTTTCCATGTTGTTGTACATAGTATTTACCCCAAACATAGAGTCTGTGTTTTTTACTGATTATTTAGATACCAGGCAACAGAGAGGAAAACAGTGAAATTTGTTTTAATACTAGTACATGCAAAGATGGGTTTGGTTCAGAACTTTGTAAAATATATTTAGAACTTGGGAAGTTGTTTTGATTGTTTATCCTCTCCAACAAAAGCACAGATAACCTGTGGTAAATACATGATATTTAAGATTAGCTGTTGGGTATAGTTTTCTTCAGACTGTGCCACACTTGATGGTATTTATCATAATTTGTCCAATTTTTTACAGATCAATAATAAGTATAAAGTTGGAGTGATGTATTGTAAAGCTGGTCAGAGTACGGAAGAAGAAATGTATAACAATGGTAAGCCTTAGACTAAAGAATATTTAGAAAATATGAAATAAAATACCATTAACTTTGTAACTGTTATTAGCTAGTGCCATATGTTAGGGTGTATGCTATTTTTCATCAACAAAAATAGAAGAAAATTCCTAAGAAAATATTCGTACTGTTTTGTTACTCACAATTTAGTGGAACAAAATACTATACAAGTACAAGTGTTACATAGTTTAGTATGTCCATAATTGATAACTAACTATAAGAAGTTATTGACATTTACCATCAACTCCTATTATTAACTGATTATTTGATTTATTGTGATGTTTATGATGATGAAAAGGTCTGGCTGCATTGCACCGACTTGCTAGTATTATTATTAAAAACAGTATATAGTACTCGCTGTAAACCACAAATGTGTAAATACAAAAGAATATGATAGATCACCTGAAGAGGGCGCTATTCCACATATTTCACATAGCCAATTTGGAGCTAATGTTCCTATGGTGCCTTCAATTTTTTTCATCAGAGAATTCTAGTCCTGCATTTGAAGAGTTTCTCAGTTGTCTTGGAGAGACAGTCAGGCTCAAGGGATTTGATAAATATAGAGCACAACTTGATAATAAAAGTAAGTATATTTATAGAACATTTCTCGGTATAATGAGCAATGTGCCAAGGAAACTACTACAATCCTAAATTTTGACCAATTACAATACCATATATACTTGAATAGATAGATGCAGAGAAAATATTCAAATGTACCAACAGAGAGCTTTAAAAATGTTACTTGAACCATTCTACTATATGGACTTGGAATACTTGCAGTGTTTTGAGATTTAATTGTGTTTGTGCATCCGAAGTAATCTGTACCTGAATATTTCCTGGCAGAGCTTACACACACCATGAGCGCACCATAAAAATGCTTTATGAAAAACAAATGTTGACGTGTCGTTTTGTGGTATTCGTAGAATAAAAAATTGATGTGAAACTCAAAAGGGTCAAAAGGGTCACAACGGGTCATATATGATTCATTGGACTACAACAACGACATAACATAGAAATGAAAACGATATGCATGAGTAATTATTCTGTACTTATTTCGGAAGTATTAAATTTATTTTTGTCTTTTTTTTTATCCTAGCTGATTCCACTGGTACACACTCTTTGTATACAACTTATCAAAACAATGAAATAATGTTCCATGTATCTACTATGTTGCCATACACACCTAATAACAAACAACAGGTAGGTGTATTTTACCACCTAATAACAAACAAAAGGGAGGTGTATTAGACCACCTAATAACAAACAACAGGGAGGTGTATTAGAGCACCTAATAACAAACAACAGGTAGGTGTATTAGAGCACCTAATAACAAACAACAGGTAGGTGTATTAGACCACCTAATAACAAACAACAGGTAGGTGTATTAGAGCACCTAATAACAAACAACAGGTAGGTGTATTAGACCACCTAATAACAAACAACAGGTAGATGTATTAGACCACCTAATAACAAACAACAGGTAGGTGTATTAGACCACCTAATAACAAACAACAGGTAGGTGTATTAGACCACCTAATAACAAACAACAGGTAGATGTATTAGACCACCTAATAACAAACAACAGGGAGGTGTATTAGACCACCTAATAACAAACAACAGGTAGATGTATTAGACCACCTAATAACAAACAAAAGGGAGGTGTATTAGACCACCTAATAACAAACAACAGGTAGGTGTATTAGACCACCTAATAACAAACAACAGGGAGGTGTATTAGACCACCTAATAACAAACAACAGGTAGATGTATTAGACCACCTAATAACAAACAACAGGGAGGTGTATTAGACCACCTAATAACAAACAACAGGTAGGTGTATTAGACCACCTAATAACAAACAACAGGTAGGTATATTAGACCACCTAATAACAAACAACAGGTAGGTGTATTAGACCACCTAATAACAAACAACAGGTAGGTATATTAGACCAAACAGCAGGTAGGTGTTTCTCTGTTTTTATTTGGTATTGGTAATTTTGTTACAGTTGACAATATAATGTACATGCATATAGTGACAGAGATGAGGAAATCTTATTAAACTTACTAAATCTACTATTATACAATAATTAGAGGGGAATCCTGATTAAAACACAGGTGAAATTAGTTCTAAAACGTTGCCATTTTTAAAATCCCTTTTGGTGAAACAAAATTGAACAATGAACTACTGAAATGACAGCGGCGAAACTATTGAGTATGGCATCGTTTGTCAACAAATTGTTCACACATGCTCAGTTAGGGTTGACTGCTATCATACCCATAAATATAGGCTTGAGGAAACAACTAACAAATATGATATGAACAACCAACTCAACGTATTACGATCGGATTACGATCTTGGCGTGTTTAGCGCCTCCCACAGCCTGCCTGTTGGCGCAGAATGTGCCCTCCCACGGTGAAAGTGTTAAATGTCAAGTAATTACCAAGTGCATTCATGATGTTTAAATGTCAAGTTTATAAATTTACTCCGCAATCCCACTGTATAATATATTTACTGTGTTCTAGGACTTTACTGTTTAACAACATTCATGACTATTGAAATCAGCATTGTTGTTCCAAAAGAAACCATTCATGATCAAATTGTTGACGTCATCTTTGTTATTCCATTACTGCGACTGTACTTTACGTCTACATATTTTCTCATAGTTGTCCTGATCTTTTTGATACAGCTGCTGCGTAAACGCCACATAGGTAACGATATAGTGACCATTGTCTTCCAAGAACCAGGAGCTGCACCGTTTACACCAAAGACCATCCGCTCTCATTTCCAACATGTGTTTATGATTGTACAAGCTCATCATCCTAACACTGACAACCTACACTACAGGTCAGTAAAACAATAAGTTGTACCACGTTATGATGATGGTAAAACATGATAACTAGAAATTTATATTTTGACTATCTTATTACAACCGTACTTTTATCCCTGTCTCAATTTATCAAATGTGCTATCAGCATGATACATCACACATTTACACATGTAACATCAGTCTGTTTTTATTTGTCTGGTTCATACAATTTTTATAAATTTTCATGGTTATACGTAGACTGTAACTTTTAGATGTACAATGTAGTTTTACATATTCAATATCTGCTCTATATGTGTAAAGCAGAACTCAAAAGTATCACCAAGGACTGTGTCTCACACTGTGAAATATAAGGAATTTAAAAGAAATTCACCTCTTAAACTGTAAACTGTATCCTTGGATATGAGTGTTTACGTTTCATCTTCAACTTTCACACATCTGGGATTTGATTCTGTTGTCACATGATTCCAGTGAGTCATGTGATCAACCCAGATCATCTGTGAACAAGTCCACAGGTGTGGAGAAAAGCTTTCAGTTTTGCGTTCACTAACTATTAATTATGTTTAGTGTTTCAAAAGTTTAAATGTCTATGTTGAGATAGTAACCTACACAGACAAGCTTGCATCTGTAGTGTATATATATATTTCCCTCTCTGGCCACATATTTGTTATTTCTTGTCAACCAAAATGTTCTCTCCGTTGTCATGTTCAGTGTTGCAGTTAGCAGATCAAAAGATGTGCCAGCGTTTGGACCATCACTGCCAGAAAGTCCTGATTTCCAGAAGGCAAAATCATTTACAGACTTCCTCTTAGCGAAAAGTAAGTTCCATTCAGTTTTCAAACATAAAAGGTTACTAGGAGAGGCTTGCAAAGACTTGTAAATCGCACAGATGGAGTCCTTTCTAAACATGGGAATTTACATTGTGTACCTGCCCTCTATGGGGAGATGATGAATTTCTTTTGTTTCTGTTTGTAGGTCAACACACTATTGTGTTATTTTTATCACTTCATGATCAGTTTGGCTATTCTATTTAGAGTAATCAAAGTCATTTTGTTGTATTCATGCATCATAATCATACTTTTATTCTAAAATTAAAATTGAAATTAAAGTGGCACAAGCTGAATTCATAAGTGTTTAACTCAAGTGAAAATACTTACATAAACCCACAATTAAACTACTCTTAGTATAATGTTAATGTCAATGCATGTCTTCTATACCATTACAATTGTGTTCTGGCAATGTTAGAAGAATTGACTGTATACTTCACTAAAACTACATTCTAGTATAATGTTAATGTCAATGCATGCCTTCTATACCATTACAATTGTGTTCTGGCAATGTTAGAAGAATTGACTGTATACTTCACTAAAACTACATTCTAGTATAATGTTAATGTCTATGCATGCCTTTTATACCATTACAATTGTCTTCTGGCAATGTTAGAAGATTTGACTGTATACGTCACTAAAACTACATTCTAGTATAATGTTAATGTCTATGCATGCCTTCTATACCATTACAATTGTGTTCTGGCAATGTTAGAAGAATTGACTGTATACTTCACTAAAACTACATTCTAGTATAATGTTAAAGTCAATGCACGCCTTCTATACCATTACAATTGTGTTCTGGCAATGTTAGAAGAATTGACTGTATACTTCACTAAAACTACATTCTAGTATAAAGTTAATGTCAATGCACGCCTTCTATACCATTACAATTGTGTTCTGGCAATGTTAGAAGAATTGACTGTATACTTCACTAAAACTACATTCTAGTATAAAGTTAATGTCAATGCATGCCTTCTATACCATTACAATTGTGTTCTGGCAATGTTAGAAGAATTGACTGTATACTTCACTAAAACTACATTCTAGTATAAAGTTAATGTCAATGCATGCCTTCTATACCATTACAATTGTGTTCTGGCAATGTTAGAAGAATTGACTGTATACTTCACTAAAACTACATTCTAGTATAATGTTAAAGTCAATGCACGCCTTCTATACCATTACAATTGTGTTCTGGCAATGTTAGAAGAATTGACTGTATACTTCACTAAAACTACATTCTAGTATAAAGTTAATGTCAATGCATGCCTTCTATACCATTACAATTGTGTTCTGGCAATGTTAGAAGAATTGACTGTATACTTCACTAAAACTACATTCTAGTATAAAGTTAATGTCAATGCATGCCTTCTATACCATTACAATTGTGTTCTGGCAATGTTAGAAGAATTGACTGTATACGTCACTAAAACTACATTCTAGTATAATGTTAATGTCTATGCATGCCTTCTATACCATTACAATTGTGTTCTGGCAATGTTAGAAGAATTGACTGTATACTTCACTAAAACTACATTCTAGTATAAAGTTAATGTCAATGCATGCCTTCTATACCATTACAATTGTGTTCTGGCAGTGTTAGAAGAATTGACTGTATACTTCACTAAAACTACATTCTAGTATAATGTTAATGTCAATGCATGCCTTCTATACCATTACAATTGTGTTCTGGCAATGTTAGAAGAATTGACTGTATACTTCACTAAAACTACATTCTAGTATAATGTTAATGTCAATGCATGCCTTTTATACCATTACAATTGTGTTCTGGCAATGTTAGAAGAGTTGACTGTATACTTCACTAAAACTACCTTCTAGTATAATGTTAATGTCAATGCATGCCTTCTATACCATTACAATTGTGTTCTGGCAATGTTAGAAGAATTGACTGTATACTTCACTAAAACTACCTTCTAGTATAATGTTAATGTCAATGCATGCCTTCTATACCATTACAATTGTGTTCTGGCAATGTTAGAAGAATTGACTGTATACTTCACTAAAACTACATTCTAGTATAGTGTTAATGTCTATGCATGTCTTCTATACCATTACAATTGTGTTCTGGCAATGTTAGAAGAATTGACTGTATACTTCACTAAAACTACCTTCTAGTATAATGTTAATGTCAATGCATGCCTTCTATACCATTACAATTGTGTTCTGGCAATGTTAGAAGAATTGACTGTATACTTCACTAAAACTACATTCTAGTATAGTGTTAATGTCTATGCATGTCTTCTATACCATTACAATTGTGTTCTGGCAATGTTAGAAGAATTGACTGTATACTTCACTAAAACTACCTTCTAGTATAATGTTAATGTCAATGCATGCCTTCTATACCATTACAATTGTGTTCTGGCAATGTTAGAAGAATTGACTGTATACTTCACTAAAACTACATTCTAGTATAGTGTTAATGTCTATGCATGCCTTCTATACCATTACAATTGTGTTCTGGCAATGTTAGAAGAATTGACTGTATACTTCACTAAAACTACATTCTAGTATAGTGTTAATGTCTATGCATGCCTTCTATACCATTACAATTGTGTTCTGGCAATGTTAGAAGAATTGACTGTATACTTCACTAAAACTACCTTCTAGTATAATGTTAATGTCAATGCATGCCTTCTATACCATTACAATTGTGTTCTGGCAATGTTAGAAGAATTGACTGTATACTTCACTAAAACTACATTCTAGTATAGTGTTAATGTCTATGCATGCCTTCTATACCATTACAATTGTGTTCTGGCAATGTTAGAAGAATTGACTGTATACTTCACTAAAACTACATTCTAGTATAGTGTTAATGTCTATGCATGCCTTCTATACCATTACAATTGTGTTCTGGCAATGTTAGAAGAATTGACTGTATACTTCACTAAAACTACATTCTAGTATAATGTTAATGTCAATGCATGCCTTCTATACCATTACAATTGTGCTCTGGCAATGTTAGAAGAATTGACTGTATACTTCACTAAAACTACATTCTAGTATAATGTTAATGTCAATGCATGCCTTCTATACCATTACAATTGTGCTCTGGCAATGTTAGAAGAATTGACTGTATACTTCACTAAAACTACATTCTAGTATAATGTTAATGTCAATGCATGCCTTCTATACCATTACAATTGTGCTCTGGCAATGTTAGAAGAATTGACTGTATACTTCACTAAAACTACATTCTAGTATAATGTTAATGTCAATGCATGCCTTCTATACCATTACAATTGTGCTCTGGCAATGTTAGAAGAATTGACTGTATACTTCACTAAAACTACATTCTAGTATAATGTTAATGTCAATGCATGCCTTCTATACCATTACAATTGTGTTCTGGCAATGTTAGAAGAATTGACTGTATACTTCACTAAAACTACATTCTAGTATAATGTTAATGTCTATGCATGCCTTCTATACCATTACAATTGTGTTCTGGCAATGTTAGAAGAATTGACTGTATACTTCACTAAAACTACATTCTAGTATAATGTTAATGTCTATGCATGCCTTCTATACCATTACAATTGTGTTCTGGCAATGTTAGAAGAATTGACTGTATACTTCACTAAAACTACATTCTAGTATAATGTTAATGTCAATGCATGCCTTCTATACCATTACAATTGTGTTCTGGCAATGTTAGAAGAATTGACTGTATACTTCACTAAAACTACATTCTAGTATAATGTTAATGTCAATGCATGCCTTCTATACCATTACAATTGTGTTCTGGCAATGTTAGAAGAGTTGATTGCATAGCAGGGATGTCCAGACAATTTTTTTTATACATATGATAAATTATGTTATATGATAATTTATATGTTATATTTTACTAAAAGTTTTGACTTTAGTCAATTACAATCAATGAATAAGTGAGCTTCAGTACATACAATACTGTGAGTGCCTTTATATATATATATATATATATATATATATATACAAAATCAAAATATGGCCCAAAGCAGTGTAATAACTCGGATTGTACCCATTAGATACCTTTCTTCTGTCATTGGGTATATTCCATTTTCAATATGTTATATCTAATGTAATGGCTCTGATCATTAGGTACTAATACTTTGAGTCAGTAACTTCTGTTCTCTCATATTTATTTTGTCTTTGTCTTTATTTTATGAAATCTGTAAACTTTTCTTTTCTGATAAAATCTATAGTTATTAATGCTGAGAATGCTGCCCATAAATCTGACAAGTTTGTTGCCATGGCAATAAGGACCAGACAAGAGTACCTCCGAGACTTGGCCAATAACTATGTCAGTAATGCTACCATTGATACCGGTGCAAAGTTGGGTAAATTCTCACTGTGGGATCGCAAGAAAGAAAAGAGTGTTCCTAAGATATTGCCAGAGACTGTTAGTAAAGGGGCCATAGCCTGGCGAACACAGGTAAGCTGATCAAGTTTAAATTCAATTTTTTTTCATGAATTTTCCTGCCTTGAAATATACTTTTTCTCCACATGACTGGCACATTAAGTGATGGATGCTATGAAAAAAAATCTAATTTTATGCTTCGTTTGGTTTTGTAGTCAGTGTGTTGCAGGCAAAAAAGGAAAATATTACCCTTACTCTAGATATAAGATCAGTTTGACATGTTACCTAGTATCTTGGGTGTACTCTACATGTAGTTCTGTTATAGTGTTCCTATGTACATTGAAATTCAAATTCTCTGACCTCAACAAACACACAGCACAATAGAAGTACCCCAACAGTTTACCCTGACATCAAACACACACAACACAATAGTAGTACCCCATCAGTTTACCCTGACATCAAACACACACAACACAATAGAAGTACCCCATCAGTTTACTCTGACATCAAACACACACAACACAATAGTAGTACCCCATCAGTTTACTCTGACATCAAACACACACAACACAATAGAAGTACCCCATCAGTTTACTCTGACATCAAACACACACAACACAATAGTAGTACCCCATCAGTTTACCCCGACATCAAACACACACAACACAATAGTAGTACCCCATCAGTTTACCCTGACATCAAACACACACAACACAATAGAAGTACCCCATCAGTTTACTCTGACATCAAACACACACAACACAATAGTAGTACCCCATCAGTTTACTCTGACATCAAACACACACAACACAATAGAAGTACCCCATCAGTTTACTCTGACATCAAACACACACAACACAATAGTAGTACCCCATCAGTTTACTCTGACATCAAACACACACAACACAATAGAAGTACCCCAACAGTTTACTCTGACATCAAACACACACAACACAATAGTAGTACCCCATCAGTTTACCCTGACATCAAACGCACACAACACAATAGAAGTACCCCATCAGTTTACTCTGACATCAAACACACACAACACAATAGTAGTACCCCATCAGTTTACCCCGACATCAAACACACACAACACAATAGAAGTACCCCATCAGTTTACTCTGACATCAAACACACACAACACAATAGAAGTACCCCATCAGTTTACTCTGACATCAAACACACACAACACAATAGTAGTACCCCATCAGTTTACCCTGACATCAAACACACACAACACAATAGAAGTACCCCAACAGTTTACCCTGACATCAAACACACACAACACAATAGAAGTACCCCAACAGTTTACTCTGACATCAAACACACACAACACAATAGAAGTACCCCATCAGTTTACTCTGACATCAAACACACACAACACAATAGAAGTACCCCATCAGTTTACCCCGACATCAAACACACAACACAATAGTAGTACCCCATCAGTTTACCCTGACATCAAACACACACAACACAATAGTAGTACCCCATCAGTTTACCCTGACATCAAACACACACAACACAATAGAAGTACCCCATCAGTTTACTCTGACATCAAACACACACAACACAATAGAAGTACCCCATCAGTTTACCCTGACATCAAACACACACAACACAATAGAAGTACCCCATCAGTTTACTCTGAAAATGATCTCCTCTTTAATCAGAATTTTTTTACTGTGCTTGCAAACTTTCTGACCAAATTGTGATGCTGTAAATTTGTGGTTTATTTTGAATAGGTTGAAGACTACGGACAGTCTGGAAGGTTGGACTGTATTTTAGGTATATCAGCTGAATCTTTAGTTTTGATAGATGAAGAGGAACATGAACCAATCTTTAGTGTGCCCTGTAAGTCTATCATAGGATGGACTTATCAACCAAATAGGTAGGTACAAACTCCAGTGATAATTCTCTCCCCCACCCCCACCCAGCACATTCTTTTCAATATTGAAAGTATTACCAATTGTATTGTGTCAAACAGAGTTGATTGGGAATTGACTTTATAATTAAATCATGACATACCAGTAACATTTCAAATTGATGCAATTTTCTAATTTAAACAGCTAAAATGTGCTTTGTTTGTTGTGGTGAATATTTGATAAACACTTGGACTTGAATACCTTTCAATAAAGTGTAACAGTCAAATGTGACAGTAGGTTAACTAGACTGAATAATAGTCATACAGATTATTATATGTGTTTGGCATAGAGAAAGAAGTTATATTGGTAAATGTCTAAATTTGAACTTGCATGTGTAGATGAAGTATTTTTGACTATTCATGATTGGTAATAGACTGCAAGCTGTAGATATAAGTATTGCAGTGTATGCAATTTGAATACTGCCCTCTAGTGGCTAGTTAAACTAAAAACAAAAGATGTGGATAAGAAAATTCATGATGAAGTTCAAAATGGACATTTAGGAAGGAAGGAGGTGTATTTATTTGTTTGTTTATTTGTTTGTTTGTTTATTTAATGGAAGATCAATGGGAGCAAGTCCCATTTACAGGCCCCTAAAAATGAAAAACTCAGAGGAACATGTCAAACAAACAAAACTAACAAAATGCACATAAAAACACATTACAAGGCAAATATTGAAAATCAATCTTGCCAGATGGACTTGCAAAAATTCCATTTTTAAAATTTCTCAGAGATAAGTTAAAGTCAACATTTGAAATACTACAACAAAGATTATTAAATGTTGTCATACATCTCTGAATGGCACACTGTTTAAAAACATTAATTCTACTGACATCAGGTCTAAAGCGAGTAAAAATTTCCGTTATCCTCTGTGGAACATTAAAACATAAGAGAATATATGAACTGTCATAAACATTATTTACACACTTGTATAAGAATACCATGTCTAAAAACATCCTCCACTGAGAGAGGATGGGCACATCGAAAAATTCACATAAATAAGCATAATTATGATGGTTAAAAATTATCCCAGTTTTATAACGAAGATTTTTGATGAATTTTTCCTGAACCCTTTCAATGCTAGTCTGTGTTTTCTTTTCCAACGGGACCAAACAATTGAGCCATATTCCAGAATACTTCTGACATAGGTAACACAGAGAGCATAGAGAGTTTTAAGAGAATGTATGCAAGAGATATAATTACAACTTCTTTTTGTATAAAACCCAGTCTCTAAAAGCTTTATTGATATTCAGTACCATCTTCCAATCGAGACACCAATGATACAGACGAGAAGTATGTCTGTGTATGTAGACAAGGTGTATGTCTGTTGTTAGCACTAGAGGTGTATGTCTGTTCTTATCACTGTGCTTGTAGGTGAAGTGTATGTCTGTTATCACTATAATATGCATGTCTGTTCTTATCGCTAGTGGTGTATGTGGACAAGGTGTATGTCTGTTCTTACCACTAGAGGTGTATGTCTGTTCTTATCACTAGTGGTGTATGTCTGTTCTTACCACTAGTGGTGTATGTCTGTTCTTACCACTAGTGGTATATGTCTGTTCTTACCACTAGTGGTGTATGTCTGTTCTTACCACTAGAGGTGTATGTCTGTTCTTACCACTAGAGGTGTATGTCTGTTCTTATCACTAGTGGTGTATGTCTGTTATCACTAGTGTATGTCTGTTCTTACCACTAGTGGTGTATGTCTGTTCTTACCACTAGTGGTGTATGTCTGTTCTTATCACTAGTGGTGTATGTCTGTTCTTATCACTGGTGGTGTATGTCTGTTCTTATCACTGGTGGTGTATGTCTGTTCTTACCACTAGTGGTGTATGTCTGTTCTTATCACTAGAGGTGTATGTCTGTTCTTATCACTAGTGGTGTATGTCTGTTCTTATCACTGGTGGTGTATGTCTGTTCTTACCACTAGTGGTGTATGTCTGTTCTTATCACTAGTGGTGTATGTCTGTCCTTACCACTAGAGGTGTATGTCTGTTCTTATCACTAGAGGTGTGTGTCTGTTCTTATCACTAGAGGTGTATGTCTGTTCTTATCACTGGTGGTGTATGTCTGTTCTTACCACTAGAGGTGTATGTCTGTTCTTATCACTAGAGGTGTATGTCTGTTCTTATCACTGGTGGTGTATGTCTGTTCTTATCACTAGTGGTGTATGTCTGTTCTTATCACTAGTGGTGTATGTCTGTTCTTATCACTAGTGGTGTATGTCTGTTCTTATCACTAGTGGTGTATGTCTGTTCTTATCACTAGAGGTGTATGTCTGTTCTTATCACTAGTGGTGTATGTCTGTTCTTATCACTAGAGGTGTATGTCTGTTCTTATCACTGGTGGTGTATGTCTGTTCTTACCACTAGTGGTGTATGTCTGTTCTTATCACTAGTGGTGTATGTCTGTTCTTATCACTAGTGGTGTATGTCTGTTCTTATCACTAGTGGTGTATGTCTGTTCTTATCACTAGAGGTGTATGTCTGTTCTTATCACTAGTGGTGTATGTCTGTTCTTATCACTAGTGGTGTATGTCTGTTCTTATCACTAGTGGTGTATGTCTGTTCTTATCACTAGTGGTGTATGTCTGTTCTTATCACTAGAGGTGTATGTCTGTTCTTATCACTAGTGGTGTATGTCTGTTCTTATCACTAGAGGTGTATGTCTGTTCTTATCACTGGTGGTGTATGTCTGTTCTTACCACTAGTGGTGTATGTCTGTTCTTATCACTAGTGGTGTATGTCTGTTCTTATCACTAGTGGTGTATGTCTGTTCTTATCACTAGTGGTGTATGTCTGTTCTTATCACTAGAGGTGTATGTCTGTTCTTATCACTAGTGGTGTATGTCTGTTCTTATCACTAGTGGTGTATGTCTGTTCTTATCACTAGTGGTGTATGTCTGTTCTTATCACTAGTGGTGTATGTCTGTTCTTATCACTAGTGGTGTATGTCTGTTCTTACCACTAGTGGTGTATGTCTGTTCTTACCACTAGTGGTGTATGTCTGTTCTTATCACTAGTGTTGTATGTCTGTTCTTATCACTGGTGCTTGAAAATGAGATTTAATCAGTTTTTTCCATGAAGCCTAATATATAATATAATTCTAAAAATATGATGTAACAGTGGAAATACAATATACTGTCACTATGGTACATGTGCCTCCTTTCCCTTGACATTTTGCTAACTTTTATTTGAGAGGGTATCTGTTAGCAAAAATACCAAACCGGGGAACTAAAAATCAGTGTGAGCATACAACCTATCAATGGGTACCGCTGTACTAATGACATGTCTGAGGAAAGTAATTGTCAATGGAATCAACACACACTGAAATGAAGAGATCCACATCACAAACATAGAATATCATTATCACCTTGCACAATAACATGTGAGAAGAAATAGTTGGCAACATAAAAAAAAAAAGGTGATTTCCACATGAGAATAAAGCTCTGTGTGGCTGGTTACCTCCTACATAGATGTCATTTGAGATTTAATCAATTACAGTGTCAACACAATTCTGTGATCAATGTACTTCTGTTGTTACTTTGGTTTACAGCTAAAAGTAGTAATTGTATATTTTATTATTCTTCAATGTCATCATTTGTTCTGCTGAGTTTCTTGTCACTAAGAGATGAATCGTGGAAAAAATGGATATCATCAGTTTTTTC
The DNA here is from genome assembly GCF_964340395.1 of Glandiceps talaboti. Taxonomy (NCBI): domain Eukaryota; kingdom Metazoa; phylum Hemichordata; class Enteropneusta; family Spengelidae; genus Glandiceps; species Glandiceps talaboti. Next base: position 4,211,388 of record NC_135550.1, on the reverse strand, counting down.
AGATAAATGAAATATTAGGGAAAATATGATTTTATATTTCACAAGCTTTGCTAATGAGAAATTAAAGAAAATACTGGTAATGGCAACATTGAACATTTTGACTCATATTTCAATCACTGTATAATGAAAGAAACAGGCATTGTTGTAGCTTAAGACTAGAAAATTAATCCCATATTTTTGATTGAATGTGTGTAATCTAGCATAGGTGTGGTTTAACATCACAATCTCATATTTTTGTCTCGCTGATATTTAACGATAATGCATTTATTCATCTGACAGTATGAAGCTGTTCTACAATGAAGGTGAATGTATCATAATCCATTGTCTGGACAACGATTTGAATGAAATACCGGCTATTATCAACAGATTAGATCTAGTCAGTGATGGATGTCAGGTAAGACAAATGTTATCATGATCCCTTCAAATCAGATAATAACTCAGAAAAAAACAACCTTATAAGATATTATTCCTTTCTAAAGAGCTTTTCAGATCAGTTCCACTGTTGCAATAAATCGTGGTGCCCACTGCTTGACATTTCAAACATTTTATACTCTAGATGAACACATTAATATAATATAGTTTTCATGACTTTTGCTTTTTTCTGTATGAATGAAATGAAAAAAAGTGCCAATAGGCATACACTCTCATCTTATAAATCCTTTTAAAAACTGACAACTGATATGACCTTATTTAAGAAATAAAAGGTCTACTTTGTGATATGAACGATGATTGACCTTTGAAGGCTACACAAAATGTATGCATATTATATGTATGTTGTAATTGGTGAATATTGCAGTCATAGCAGCCCTTGGGACATATTTTGCCAATTTGAAGATTATGGTTAACTAGGTGTTATTTGAGAAATCTGATTCCCATCTACCATATATTCTTGAATATCACAACCACTTTTGTTAATGAACACATTGTAGATTAGGTACTGTCATCTGTATGAATCAGCTAAGATATAAATGTAAAGAGAGATATGAAAAAAATTTATACTGCATGATTTGATATGAACTCTTTGCATTTATGACTGTGTCTGTTAAAGTTAAGTATTTTACATGGCAGTATCGTGGAATAATTTGTCCTCTTATGATATATCTGGTCCAATCAAGGGAAATAAAAAGGGGAGGAGCAGATAGGGGTCACCCAGTTTCGATTACCATTAAAATTTAGCTGTGAAAAACAGTTGTCTTGCAGAGCTATAGAAAAAAGTTAGTCCAGAATAAAAGAACTCCCAAGTAATCGTTAAGACTCTCCTGATGAGATGACACCATTGACTGATGTGACAACTTGTGATTGTATTCGTGACCAGTAAATGGACAAATCAGAAACCTGTAATTTATTGTAAGAGCAAATGGGCATTGTAGGGAACCTTTCTTGTGTTCAAAGTATACTAGTGAATAGTTCTACCAGTCAAGTATTTACCACACTTTAAAATAATTCCCCAATCTGATTTGTACATTTGAGAAACTATTGTTACCCTTCCCCTGTGTGCAGAAGATGAATTATTATTAGATATTATTCTGCAGTATATTACTTAGTTCAGCCAAGGAAAATACAGGTTACCTAAGGGGCCTTGTCACTATGAGTTGCAAGACAAGTATTGATGAAACCTTTAGGTCACGAGTAGTTTTCAGCTGAATATAGAAAATTAATGAATTTTGTGTGTTTCATGTTGTGTGTAGGTGGATATTTTGTTTGAAATGTACAGTGGGGATCAGTGCATTTGCTAAAATTAAACAGTTTAAACAAGAATGTGATAATTATGACATTCTTTTCACACAGTATCCTAGGTAGTTTATGAAATTGAATGTGGTAGATGGAAATGTTGTGGGATTTAATCTCAATAGATGTGTAGATTTTACAATTAATGAGAGACATCAACTCCTACTGTATTATTTGAAGTACTTCACTCTGACTCTTACATAGATAGTTTTCCACAAAACTAATGACTGTGTTTAATTATATACAGTAGAATGAAATTAAGACACAAACAGTTTGAAATATGTTACTTAAAGTTTAAAAAAAATATTCTTCTTTTGATGACAGAACATAGTAGATTTTATTTGAGTGTAGTTTCACCAATTTGAGGGGAAGTAATTGTGTCATGTTTTGCAAACTAAATTTGCCATGAAGAATCACAATTACTCAAATCTGACTTAGCTCAACTTTTTTCATCAAAAAACAATTTGAGACAAGTTTTGCCAACCCAAATTTGACTTGTCTTGAAAAATAGCAAACCCAACTATAATTTGGCTGCAGTGTTTCATCTTTGATCAATATCGAAAAATTAACCTCAAGAGTTTTTGTCAGCTAATATTAATGCAGCCCAGATATAATGCTGCTATAGTATATGATTCTTACTACCATTGTACTGCTGGCTTTGTAGGCATCCGAGATTACATTGAGGCGGAATGGATTAGGACAGCTGGGTTTTCACGTGCACTATCAGGGATTGGTTGCAGAGGTTGAACAGTATGGTTTTGCATGGAAGGCTGGTCTCAGGAAGGGTAGCAGGCTTGTGGAAGTATGCACTGTCTTCTTATTGTTCACATACACATAGATATGATCCACATACACCATACATACATACATACATACATACATACATACATACATACATACATACATACATACATACATACATACATACATACATACATACATACATACATATATACATACATACATACATACACACACACACACACACACACACACACAGATTCAGAACAAATATATGTATTCATATCAATTAAGGGGAAAATGCATTTAAAATGTAGTGTATAAAATGACGAGAGAAAAACACACTACAGTAACATACATGTAGCATGCCTATGTAATCAGACAAAAACATGAAGTGTGCACATATGTACATGACGTGCACATATATACATGATGTGTACACATAAAAAAAGTCAATACACATAACATGTGCAAATCACCCAGAAAACAAGTGTACACACATGACATGTTCACCTAGATAAATCAGAAAAAAACCATGCTCATACTACATTTTTTTGTATAGACAAACCAGAAAAAAGTGTATATATACGACACATAGACAGACCAGAAAACCACTCATGTACATGTTGTGTGGTTAGAGACTAGAACAACAACAACAACACAACAATAAATACATTTTAAAATGAACATAGCATAAAATACCAAACACTCATGATGTGTTGACATCGTCAAAGACAACTATCTCTTCCAAGACAAGGTGAAGGGGTGATAAAATTCATTGCACCCACAGAGGTAGCACAATATCCAATAGAAGCAATAATGGATAAAGTTCACCTAGATGGCAGATCATAGCCATTCATTATTACATATGAAATAGCATTGCCATGTACAATAAGTTCAAAATGAGCAACTTAACTACATGCAGGTGTTTTGTTTTTGTCACAGATATGTAAGGTAGCAGTGTGTACACTAACGCATGACCAGATGATAGATTTACTGAAAACGTCGATGAATGTGAAAGTTGCCATCATACCACCCCACGAAGATGGAAGCCCAAGAAGGTAAAAATGTCCAGATTGTTACTTTATCTTATAAAAGAGTCCGGCATATATGTAACACATCAAATATTATGAATCCTGGCTTTGTTAATTATATTTAGTCTCTGTAGGCAAAAGAAAAGGGGAAAAAAGTAGGGGATGGGTTGTTGATTTCTTGCAATATTCAGTAGTTCTAATTTACTAAGTATGTTTATACCGTAGGATGTATAAGTTAGCTAAATTTGATGGGTATGTGTTCAAGTATTGGGGAGATAACTGTGTTGTCCTTGGGTTGTGTAATCCAATAACTTGGGTTGTTATTAAACCCCTCTAGATACTACTACTGTTTGTAGTCAAGCCATCCACAATAAGTGTCTCACTACACTTAAGATATTACCTGAATGTAATCCCACTTTTTCCCAACTTGCTTAATTCTTTTTTGTGAACAAACCAATATCTCCTGGTAGAAAGAGAGTTAACTTCTGATAACTCTCTATTTTGATAGCTCAGTTTTCATGATATTTTAAAACATCCCTAAAACTTCTACCATGTTGTGTTTTAAGTGAATAAATTGTATTGAGGCAATTGACTCTCAATATTCAAACAAATCTACAAGCAACATCTACTGACACAGTATAACTGATCAACTGTATATTTGTAATTTTAATCATGTGTACATAATACACTATATATTTTGAGTCATATTGAGTACCTTGCTGTGAATTTCTGTATATAAATATGTGAGGGGACAGTCCCATCAGAATAACTATATCACTGTTCTTGAGATACTAGAATGGAATTTAAAATCATAACGCTCCATAACCCAATTTTTCAAGGTACATAAAAAAAATAACCACCCAACTTGTACCTGCTTAAAGGTTACTGAGTTATTCATATTCCTTACTACATTGTAGATATGTTTGAATGTTTAGTTAGTAAATGTCAAGTCGGAGTCAATGAAATGTTACATGAAAGTATCCTAGATTAAAGAAAATTAGAGCTTTTATCTAGCTATATGAAGAAAAGATTAAAATAGTGATAAAAGATAACATGAATGATAAATGTACAAAGGGATAAACTTGAAATTTTCATCTCAAAACTTCAAAACAATGTCATTTATTTATGTCCTTGCAACATTTTAAAGAATGAAATTACAGCTAACACTATAACATGTGATTGGTAGTGTCAGTTATTTCAATTTGAGAACAATTGTAGACAGGTTTTTTTTCTTTGAAGGCTTTACACAGAAATCTGTTGTTTTAGATGTACTTTCTATTAGCTGATATGATGAGCCGTTCTTAGCCTCTCAGCAGTCCGGCCAGCTGAAGGGGATCTCTTACCTAGATATTGTCATTTCATGTTTGACACCCACTCACGTACATTGAGTTATTCACATGTCCCACATATTTGCAAATAGGAGCTCTAAATATTATTAACTTTTAAGTCAACTGTTAAATGGAGGTCAGACTGCCTAGTTTGCTCTCAGTGACAGATTGAAATCACATAATTATATATATCACATTCCTAATACACCTTATAGCTTAGAATCACCTATCTTTCATTTTTCATTATTTAACTGCCAAGGTGAACAAACTTTTCATGATGGCTATTTATATTAATGGCAATATCACCAAGAAAGCTGTAAATGTCAGCCCTATCTGCAGATATATTAATGGCTGTATGAAGGTTATAAATTACATTTCAAATGTTCTTAGCTGTTTTGATCAGCTGATAATGTGTATGCTGTATTTAATTCCTAGTGGATGGACATCGTAAAACGTTTTTAGATTTCTATCATTTTGTGATCCCTGCTTGGATGCGTCTAGGGTGTTAGATCTAAAACAGAGATATGTATATAGTTCCAATATAGATCTATAATTCTTGAAAACTGTACACTCGAAGAGTTTTAAGTTTGAGACCTGTTACTGTTTGAGAGGAAGGGAGGTTAACCAAAGTAATATGAAATAAACACCTTGAAAGTACACAACAGAAAGTGCAAAACAGTGAAATCTATACCAAGTTGGATGTTATGACCTAGAAAATAATGTTTAAAAAGAGATATTCAAATGACATTGAAATATTAGAGAAATGTCTATGAACTCTGGGTTCATAGTTACAAATGAAAATATCTACTCACGTAGTTAAACAAATTTCAGAAGTGGTGACTCCCATATTTTCACTGTCTCATCAGCAATGTCAGGAGTATACTAGTACAGTGAAAATAAAGAAATAAAAGTCCTCTATATTTCACTGATTAGTCGAGATTGACATTCTCTACAATCACTATCCTCTCCATGTATAGTCTAACTGACAAATTTTACTGAAAATCTAGCTAAACCTGCTGGGGAAAGGCTGAACAGTGCATGTCAGTAGTAATCTATCACACATTGACAGGCAGTTGTAATTGGTTACTTTATCGTGACAGTTGCTCATTAATCTACAATTAGTATGGCTGTGCTTGATGAAATCATGTTTATACCAACTCACCAATACCATTAAACTATCGCTGTTGGAGGTGAGCACAGAATCTTGTGCTAAAGTAACCAGTTTGACTATACAGTGGAGATGATCATTGTGATCATAATGCATGTAGGAAACTAGACTGTTCTCTAACATATCATCTAAGTAAATCTTGTCTTACCAGGGTACTAGCAAAATTGGATAATAAGTGAAAAATAAAGTAAATATGTGATATTGATAGCGTGACAAAACAACACAAAAGGAGCTAAACAGTTTTGTTTTATATTTTGAATTACAGAGGAATACCCAGCCTGGAGGTGACCGGTAGTCATGGCAACTATGGTTCGATTGAATATTTTCATAGAAGTCATAGTAGTAAGGGATACATTACAAAATCACAGACACTGGGTTCTTACGTGTCGGAGAGAGGTAAAAACTAACATTATTATTTACTTGAATTGACAAAATACATATATTCACCCATAACTTGGGAGAAAAACATCATTAATCATAGATTAGTGGCAAATTTTTGTAACTTGTGTTTATAAAAAATATGTATCATGTCAGAAAACTGTTATTTATAGATTTTTAGCAATTTTTGAGATTCAATATCAAAATGATTTTTCATATTGATTATGTTATGAAAATGTTTGTATGTGATGAAGACTATGGGGAGAACTATATGATATTGAATGTTTGAAAAAGTGTAGATTTTCTTACATTCAAGTATATGTCAGTCATGGTTGATAAAATAATGCATAGTCCAGAATTTTTTAGTTATGAATTTAAAAAATACAGTTTGCGCAGGAGAACATATTGTATTGGCAGTGATATGAAAATATTGTATTGGCAGTTATATGAAAGTATTGTATTGGCAGTTATATGAAAATATTGTATTGGCAGTTATATGAAAGTATTGTATTGGCAGTGATATGAAAATATTGTATTGGCAGTGATATGAAAGTATTGTATTGGTAGTGATATGAAAATATTGTATTGGCAGTTATATGAAAGTATTGTATTGGTAGTGATATGAAAATATTGTATTGGCAGTTATATGAAAGTATTGTATTGGCAGTGATATGAAAATATTGTATTGGCAGTTATATGAAAGTATTGTATTGGCAGTGATATGAAAATATTGTATTGGCAGTTATATGAAAGTATTGTATTGGCAGTTATATGAAAATATTGTATTGGCAGTTATATGAAAGTATTGTATTGGCAGTTATATGAAAATATTGTATTGGCAGTTATATGAAAGTATTGTATTGGTAGTGATATGAAAATATTGTATTGGCAGTTATATGAAAGTATTGTATTGGTAGTGATATGAAAATATTGTATTGGCAGTTATATGAAAGTATTGTATTGGCAGTGATATGAAAATATTGTATTGGCAGTTATATGAAAGTATTGTATTGGCAGTTATATGAAAATATTGTATTGGCAGTTATATGAAAGTATTGTATTGGCAGTGATATGAAAATATTGTATTGGCAGTTATATGAAAATATTGTATTGGCAGTGATATGAAAATATTGTATTGGCAGTGATATGAAAATATTGTATTGGCAGTGATATGAAAATATTGTATTGGCAGTGATATGAAAATATTGTATTGGTAGTGATATGAAAGTATTGTATTGGCAGTTATATGAAAATATTGTATTGGCAGTGATATGAAAATATTGTATTGGTAGTGATATGAAAGTATTGTATTGGCAGTTATATGAAAATGTTGTATTGGTAGTGATATGAAAGTATTGTATTGGCAGTTATATGAAAATATTGTATTGGTAGTGATATGAAAGTATTGTATTGGCAGTGATATGAAAATATTGTATTGGTAGTGATATGAAAATATTGTATTGGTAGTGATATGAAAATATTGTATTGGTAGTGATATGAAAGTATTGTATTGGCAGTTATATGAAAATATTGTATTGGTAGTGATATGAAAATATTGTATTGGTAGTGATATGAAAATATTGTATTGGCAGTGATATGAAAGTATTGTATTGGCAGTGATATGAAAGTATTGTATTGGCAGTGATATGAAAGTATTGTATTGGCAGTGATATGAAAGTATTGTATTGGTAGTTATATGAAAATATTGTATTGGCAGTTATATGAAAGTATTGTATTGGCAGTGATATGAAAGTATTGTATTGGTAGTTATATGAAAATATTGTATTGGCAGTGATATGAAAGTATTGTATTGGTAGTTATATGAAAGTATTGTATTGGCAGTGATATGAAAGTATTGTATTGGTAGTTATATGAAAATATTGTATTGGCAGTTATATGAAAGTATTGTATTGGCAGTGATATGAAAGTATTGTATTGGTAGTGATATGAAAGTATTGTATTGGCAGTGATATGAAAGTATTGTATTGGCAGTGATATGAAAGTATTGTATTGGTAGTGATATGAAAATATTGTATCGGCAGTGATGTGAAAATGTTGTATCGGTAGTGATGTGAAAGTATTGTATTGGCAGTGATATGAAAATTCGCAAATGGCCAAAGTTGAGAGGGCATCAGTTACGATTCTAACATCTGTTAATTGTTGGTCTAAAATATGTCAATTACCACAGTTTAGAATGTGTTGGTCACGTAACTATTAAAGCAGTGTAGATTGCACCTTGTAGAATGTATCAGTCACAGTTGTACAAGTGTGCAGACAACAGACTTGAGATTAAGAGGTCCTTCACACACACACACACACTTACAAGGCTATCATTGACCTCCTGAGAGTCAGTCATAAAGAAATCAGATACAAGTCTGGTTGATAAGGTTTGCTGTAAATCAAGCAGAAACACGCATTTCCTGCCTAACATAGATATTTCCTTGGAGATGAACCAGTGAGTGTCCTCATTCTAACACAGTAGTCGTAATTGCCTACAGAGGTAGACACTTCACCTTGACAAGCACAAACCCATCTACATACTTACAGAGATAGTGTCATTGCCTTCTTTAAGATGTACATCTTAATATAGCTATTATTATACTGATTCTTAGGAATTCCATTTGAGCTGAGTGATGGAATTCAGCTTGTTAGTCACCAAAATAACTTAACTATTGAATGCAAATATGAAACAACATTTTGGAAGTTTGTATGTATCCAAATAAAATACTTTTAAATTAGTAGCTGTACACATGAAGGTTTGGAGACGATACCGTCATGAAATGTAGTGGTGATATGGCATTGTGGTTGCCGCTTTGTTATAAAAACAGTTATGAAGTATTGCAATGTATTAAAAAGTGTATGAAAGATGGTTTTAAATCACAATCAAAAATGAAAAATAATATTGGAGTTTATTAATCTTTAAGCCGATGTGTTTTAGCTGAACTAATTCTGTTCATGTGTAAGATGACTGGGGAGAACATACATGTACACAGACAGACAGACAGACAGACAGACAGACAGACAGACAGACTGACTGACTGACTGACTGACTGACTGACTGACTGACTGACTGACTGACTGACTGACTGACTGACTGACTGACTGACTGACTGACTGACTGACTGACTGACTGACTGACTGACTGACTGACTGACTGACTGACTGACTGACTGACTGACTGACTGACTGACTGACTGACTGACTGACTGACTGACTGACAGACAGACAGACAAGCAGGTATGCAGGCAAGCAGGCAGACAGACAGACAGACAGACAGACAGACAGACAGACAGATAGATAGATAGATAGATAGATAGATAGATAGACAGATAGATAGATAGATAAATAGATAGATAGATAGATAGATAGATAGATAGATAGATAGATAGATAGATAGATAGATAGATAGACAAAAACATTTATATACATTTGCATGCATACATTGCCACTCAGACAAACATACATGCTTATTCATGCACAGACACATTCATATGTACTCGTATACATGTACACAGAATTTGTCAGATTCACATTCTAATAACCTTGACTGGCTCCCAAAATATGAGCTGTCTTTGAAACAAAAGACTTATGTATATAAGATCAACAAGATCCTAAGATCAACAAAATTGGATTTCAGCATATCAATTATTAAAAAAATTGATAAAAGGATGAAAATCAGAAATAGTGATATATACTGTTTGATAAATTTCACAAATTGACAATAGGCACATGTGTTATATTTACAGAACACAGTCCACACAACAGAGCATCTAGCACACCAGCTATGCTCCTAACAGGTAGTAAGTTAGCAACTCCAGCAAGAAATGAACAGAAACAAGCAAGAATACCTCCTGAGTACTTAGCACAGAAGAGAGACAACCCTCCACCACCTTACAGTGAAGTGAGGACAGCTGTGGCCAACTTGGAACAAAGATTCCATGACAGGGGACCAGAGAAGAGACGAGGAGGCGAAGACAGGGTAAGGCAGGACTATGACAAATTCAGAACAGAGGCTGAATTTGGTGGAAGACAACGGCACGGCTCAGGTGACAGATTGCACAAAGCTCGTCATCTTTCCAATGGAAGCCACAGTTCAGGGCTGGGCTCTAGTATGGAAAGCCGAACGTCAAGAGACGGTGGTGATGTTCACTTTGTGCGAGACATTCATGAAAGACATAGTGGCAGAACTAGTAAAAGTCAGAGACACATGCAAAATGCACAGATATATGCCAGTAGCAGGCAGGGACAGCAACATTTGGTTAACAGGGCAGCTTATCATGATGCCAAGCAGACCAATGCCATGAGTAGACTGCCTATCAGCTGCAGTGCTGCATCTGAATTTGCTGAAGCTGAGAGTTTGGGTAAAAGACCTGATGCACAGGTGTGTACCCAATATTTTGTCAAAGTATGAAATACTGTGATTATGTCTCGTTTGAAAAAAAAAATACAATTTGTTTTCACGATACATTGCTGTTTTCTGTTTGTCAAGTGGATAACAAAATTTGTGTGTGTGTGTGTGTGTGTGTGTAGTTGTGTGTCACTGTCCATGTTAGTGTTTGTCTTACTGTCTCTGTCTGTCCATTTGTGTGTGAAAGGAAGGGTATGCAGATTTCAATATCTTATGTATGGCTTGATTTCAATGGAACAGCAAGTGTAGCCGAAATGTATTAAGTGTACACACCCTGTGCTTTAGTGATGGTAATATACCCCAAACTTGCATTGCATTGTTTTAGATTGCTATTTGAAATTTAGATAGATGGAAATGGTGTCCCTGTCATATTAGCAGCACATGAGTTAACCCCAAAACCCAATTTGTAATAAAAGAAATCTTTCCATTTTCCTTCAGCATGCTACTAATATGTCTGTGTCCAGTGGTGATACATCTCTAACCAGTACAAGTACTAGCAACAGTGCAAGCACCGGTGCTAGTGATGAGAAATGGTATGATACCGGAGATGAATTTCACGACGGTGGCTACTCTCACGAGGACACCATATCAAGAGAAAGTAGTGCTGGGGATGCTGGTTATGACACTCTCTCCAAAGTACTTCATAGTGACAAACAATCCAAGTATGATAGGCATGCTGATACATATGCAAGTGCTGAAAATTTGGTACAATCCAGCAGCCAGAACATTTCAGCTTCTCCATATCTTCACAAGACATACCCACCAAGAGATCGTGATGCTCAGTTCAAACCACCACTACCACCACCACCACTGCCATCCCAAAACAGTGCATTTGACAGGCCTATGACAAGTCAAACTAATCTCAGTGATGTCTCCTCACATTCTGGGGGTTCTAGTAGATCCAGACAGGGTACACCCAGCCAGGTGCACTCTCTGACGAGAAGTCCAATGATGGCACGTCGTAAGATGCACTCAGCTAGTCCAGATATCAGCATGTACAAGAAGAGTGTCTCATCAAATAGTGATAGTGGTAGTCCAAGACCACTGGGAAGGTAATTCATTAATGTTTTTATTTATTTATTTATTGATCTGTCACATATATATATATATATATATATAGTAACATTACAGGGCATAGCATTGTTCTTACACTGAATCTTGTTGCAAGATGTATACATTAACACAAGTCCACCACACATTTCTACTTTAGCCATAAGATTTGTAGGACTACAGTAAACATAACCTGTTTTGGTGATACAGTTCGTTTCAGGACGTTCATTTCACATTCTGTATAATACCACAATGTAAAGAGTGAAATGAATTGTTATCATTTGAGTTGGCTTTTAGTCGTGCTTTAGTATGAATTGTAGGGTATTTCCCTAGCGTGCTGATAATCAACTTAATTGTATCACAAACATCATGGATCTTGTATATAACTAACATAGCCATCGTATAGTATCTCATTCACACTTTTATGCCAATTTGTATATAACCAGCATAGTCATCGTACAGTGACTCATTCACAGTTTTGTACTATTTTATCATATTGTAGCCGTATAGCATCTACAGAGTCTCTAACAAGTCGACTGAGGCCAGGGGCCACACCCAAATCAGCAGCACACAAGCAACCTGCCCCAATGACCAGCTCTGTGAAAGAAGACCTGCTGAAGCTGATCAATCCCGATGTTTCAGACGTTGAAATCAAGCCAATCACACAGGTGAATATTCTGAAATCTCATCATCTTCATAGACGTACCCGGTCTAGGCGCACCAACTTATTTCGGGCCTGTTTCCCAGGCTTCCCCAGTGTCTGGTATTCGGGAATTAAGATCCGTGGTCATCCTAAATATGTGAGCCGGTGTGGAAAGCTCAAGATTAGATACCAGTACTGTCTACATAGAAGGTCAAAGTTCGACTTATTTCGGGACAGTTTTCCAGGCTTTCCTAGCCACTGGGTAAATACTGTTTCCACGATTTCGCATCAGGCTGTAGGCGCATGACAGTCACTGCACTGCAGCCTTTCGTGGCCAGTCTAAGCATGGGTTAAAAATGAGTCGTACACAAGAAAAAAAAGTTGTTAAAATTGAAAGACCCCTCTCTACATAACATGATCCCTAGCTTGCTAACTAATAACTAATACTTGGCTTTTTTTTAAGATTGCTGTGGTAAAAAATTGTTAAATATATGTAAAGAACTGCCTTGATCTTTTAGTTTTACTTTCTTTTGATTAATTAAGTAGCACCCTTACAATGTAATGTAACTTTAGAACAAGCATTTTGGTTGTTTTTTTCATTAAATGTTGAAATATGCATTTACAGCACTATCAGACATTTTTCCTCCATTTCACAGATTTATTTATTGCAAGTGAAAGCAATCCACAAGATGGAATTCTTGTGTAAAAGTTGTCACTGAACTAATATGAAATCAAAAACAGCATTTATATCAAAGTTACAAGGCTGTGTGAAAAATAGCAAATACTTATAATAAAGAATTATACATAACATGGTTATTTTTTTGAGCAAAGAATTTAAAAACATCGATAACTCTGCTGCAAATTTTAATCATTTTAATTTGAACATATGTTATCTCAATAATCCAGCAAAAAGCCAAACACAATGTAGCATGAAATTAGCTTAACATAATTTGATATGAGGGAAGTACAGTCTCTAAACACACAATCTACATGTACATGGTATGTTGCCTGAATCCTGCAGAAGAGAAAGACAGACAGAAAATGATTGCATCTAGAACTCCTCATAGTTAATGAAAATGTATCATTGTTCAGTAACTTGTCTATTCCATGGATGGCTATCAATGATGTATCATTGTTCAGTAACTTGTCTATTCCATGGATGGCTATCAATGATGTATTCGCTAATTTTCTCCTGGAAATGATTTGCTGTGTTCCCTACAGAAGCCCTGAAGTGCACCTTGCAGCTTAATCAGATTTAAATGCAGTATTGCCCAGAGTCCTGATTGTCACTCAAATGCACATTTGCATATTTATAAAGTGGGCAAAGTATGCTATGCCATGTAACAGCCCATATGATAGGCTGATGTTTATTGTCCCCAGAACTTTGAGTACAATACTGATTTCTGGTTTGTGAAGGGGAAAGGGGTACTGATGTCAGTAGGGGGTAGGGGTACTGATGTCGGGTAGGGGGTTACTGATGTCGGGTAGGGAAAAGGGGTAGTCACACTGAATACAGGTAAAAAAACATACATAATAGACATTGGCTTTAACATTAAAGGCCCATGGTTCAATACCAGGTTATCACATTAATGCTATGTTGTCAATGGAATTGTAAGGATTCATGACCAATATTTCAATACCAAACAGACAACTGTTTTTGTCAATCCTAAGCTTTAATCAGAACAGAACTGGATCTTTATGTTCTTTTTCAATTGTGAACCTTTCAGATGTGAAATTTAGGACATATCAGTTGAGAAGTGGAATACATTGTATATATGAGTCATATGCAAAGATATGTAGAATTGATAGAGTTGAAGAAGACAGTCATTCCAGAAGGGTATCAATTGAAGTCAACATTTACTGTATGTACAGTTGTAGATCCAAACTGATGACCATGGTCAACAGATCAAATTGTCTTTCTTCCAAAGAATTGTCTAAGCTTGGTCTGTTGTGTCAAGCCATTCTTTTGGCAGACTGTCACTAGTACACCATTCTGAGTACCATTTCCATGCTAGAAAGTCATTATTAATTTTCACATCACCATGTTAATGTTATGGATAATATACAGTGTTAAAACGTTAATCTGTGTGGTGTTCATCTGACCAAAACATGATCTTTTGCCTTGTAGCCAAGATGGACAGGAAATACTGCACCAAGTCTACCGTCATACACCAGGCTAACATTACAACGCACTGTATCTGATGAAAGCATATCAGGGGGTGGTAGCACCAGAAAACTACACCGGGAATCTGCTACAGATGTCCCCGGCGACCTCATATTTACCAGTACTCAAAAATCTACATACCCTTCAAGACTTATTGCTGAGACAACTAACATTACAGGTAAGTGTTATTGAATTGAGTGATTTCATATTGTCCATATTGGATTTGAGTATGTAGTTGTATGCTGGACGGTATTTACTCACAAGTTACAAAACTATGATGACTGAGCAATGGTGATCTAATTTATTATTCGTGACATTCAAATTACAGACTTCCTGATTGGCCAGTTGGTAAATGTACCCCCAAATTTGTACTCATGTAAACTTTGCCTGAACTTAGAGCTTTAACTGGGTCTATTTAGATACACCACTATTATTGTAAATATCCTGCTGTGCTATATTACTTCTTACATGTGGAATGTACTCTTGCATACATCAACATGTCAAGCAAAACATGCCATTGCATTAGTTGGAGGGTTGCCCAGTTAATTCCTGTGTAGTTAGTCTATACTGATGATGAAGTGAACACCTATTAGTGATACACATGTGAGTGTACTATTACATGCTAGCTATGTATACTCAATAGTGTCAGTGAACTTTCAATACTTTGAAATGTGTGGCATACTATAAAAGTTACAAACTTGAAAGTCAAATAGCTTACATACATGAAAGCGGCAAACAAAAGTACAGTATACATTTATGTTACCATGTAAAGATTTGAGTGTTAGGCAGGAAAAAAAACATGATATCCGTGACCTTCAAATGAGACCATTATAGATAGGTTATGTGACCAAAACAACCTACACTTTATGAGAACTTGTACTCGGTTTGAAATTGGTACAATTGTACTATTTTCTGGTAAAATATCAGGCAAGCCATATATTTTGTTTTTAAAGATCGTGGTTTCAATCCCAGGTTCCCATATTTGTGTTATCTTATCTGTTAAAGACCAGGGTTTTAATCTCATTTTCTCAGCTTAGTGTTATCTTATCTGTTAAAGGCCAGGGTTTTAATCACAGGTTTTTGCATTAGTGTTATCATACCTGTGGAGCCACAGATATATTAGATAGGATTGTGCTTCTCTGTTCAAGACTATGTTTATCTAAAGCAATGGCATACAACTGTTCTACACAGCAACATGTTACTTCTAATCTTATATGGTCATCCCCCCCCCCCTTTACTAGACCAGAGAGTCAATTCTTATATCTGTACTATCTTATCAGTGGAGATATATGAGTTTAATTCATATGACCATTGTTTTGTTGTGGACCCACACTTTCTTTGTCTCTGCCAGACGACTATTTTTCTGACCTAGATTTTAATCCTACTCTGACATATCCCTTTAAATATCTTTGTAAACATTGCCTAAATTGTGACTCTAATTTACTATAGATGAGGAAGGCGACACCGATAAGACCATTGTCAGCGGTAAAACAGGAGGAGGAGGAGGTACATTCTTCCCTCTTCCTGATCCAGGATCCGGATTAGAGTGGTCCAATCTTGTAGAAACTGCCAAGAGTTTTGAAGGTAAGATTTGATTTAGTTACAACCTGTAATACCCAAGTAAAGTGATTGCACTGTGTGCCACACTTATTTATGTCATTCATATCAAGTGCCAAATAACACTGTTTCATCAAAGCAATTGATATGAACGCTATAAACAATTGTAATACACAATGGAATGACTTTACTTGGGTGTGACTGGTTGTATTATGCATCCAACAGTTAACAGTCCTAGCAGTTGAAATGATCACAGGTTGAAATAGCACTGGCTTTGTTAAATTATGGTAATGTATTCACAAAATTGACAGTTGTATTTGCATAAACATGTCTTCAAATACTTGTAGAGAATGTCAGACATGACTCAGGGCATGACCTTGGTATCAACTCCAAATGTCATGGTATTTAGTAAAATTGATCAGTTGTCACTGCATTTACAAATACCAATTTCCTGTCAATAACATACTGTTTCCTGTAGATAAAGATGTTAGCTCAGTGAGATCAAAGTCCTTAATAAGGAGTTGTCACAGAGAGAGTCAAAACTGTAGCAGATTGCTCACATACAAGGTACACACAGAAATCAAGGAAACATTTAAAAATTCAGTTTATCCCATTAATATGCAGGTAGTTTGAATATTTACATAATGAGATGAACAAAAATTTTGGTAATATTTGCTGTGTATTTGGTGAGATTGGGTGATATTTTATCATTACTTACATTTTCATTTTTTAAGGGAAGAGATTTTTGTATATTCATCAGTGTGTGGTATGTCAAATGATCATGTGCGTATATATTTCTGATTGTAGGTTTAGATCTCCAGAGTGTGAAATCAGCATCCATAGGTACACTGAATGAAATAGCTGACAGTATGGCTGACTTTCAATTGTCT
Organism: Glandiceps talaboti; assembly: GCF_964340395.1. Taxonomy (NCBI): domain Eukaryota; kingdom Metazoa; phylum Hemichordata; class Enteropneusta; family Spengelidae; genus Glandiceps; species Glandiceps talaboti. The sequence continues at coordinate 4,194,299 of NC_135550.1, read as the reverse complement.
AGTAGTCCAGGACAACACAATGGATCATCAAGGAAACCAGGCATGGGTTTTGACAATACATTTGCCAGCTCTGATAAAATCAGGAGGTATGTATGCCGAGTTGTTTTCTTGCTTATTCATGCATTCTATATTGAGAGGCAAAGTTATTTCACTGGAGATACATAAATTGTGTTGTATCACTCTCCTAGGATGCAGTATTTGCTATAAAGTGAAATCAACTCTTGTGTCAATACTTTATACACCAGTGGGTTAAGAATAGTAAATACATCTGGAAAATGTACATTTTGAGTGACTAAAAAGTGGGGATACTATTTTTTAATTCTAAGCAAAATGTAATGCATGTAACTTTAAGACAACACCCCATCCCGCACCTCCTGTAAAAAAAGAAGAGGTGAGTAAGTTTAAAAAAAGGAAAGATGTGATATATTGATGAAGTCATTGGCACTCTGTTCATGACTGCCAAATATATACATCATGCATATGTGTATTTCTAATGAAACCATTCCTTGCTCTTCAGCGGTGGTGAAGAGAGGGAAGCTGAATTCACGGAAGGGGATCTGAAAATGCAGCTGTATCAGTTATCAAGACAGCTCTCAAGGGTAAGTTAACCTTCTACTACTCCCAGTATAGAGGGAAATGTTATTTTTATGCTTTTCTATGTATAATTAAATCATCGAGTGCACAGTCCCAGGACAGTTTTATTAATTATGTAGAGTATATCAGGAGTATTGATGCCATGTGTAGATTGAAATATAATTTGTTATCACTTGAGGATATTCATAGACTTCAGATTGTGCACTATATATATATATATATATATATATATAAATATATATATATATAAATATATATATATATATATATATATATATATATATATATATATATAGTTTTGGTAGTACTGGAACTCTTTCTTGGGTGTAACTGAAAATGCAGCTGTATCAGTTATCAAGACAGCTCTCAAGGGTAAGTTACACCCAAGAAAGAGTTCCAGTACTACCAAAACTATTACGCTCTGCCACTGCGGTATAGAGCACTGTCTTAGCAGATTGATACTCACCGAGTTATATATATATATATATATATATATATATATATATATATATATATATATATATATATATATATATATATATATATATATATATATATATATATATATATATATATATATATATATATATATATATATATATATATATATATATATATATATATATATATATATATATATATATATAAGATTGAAGTACAATTTGTTTATTTGATAGTACAAAGGCATACCTACCAAAAGGGAGAGCACTTGTTTCAAACTCAGCTTAATAATAAATATGACATGACTAGGCTGCTGTTACCATAGAACGTTGTGTGTGTGTGTGTGTGTGTGTGCGTGCGTGCGTGCGTGTGCTGTGTGTGTGTGTGTGTGCTGTGTGAAATCTGTGCATCAATCCAATGTGTACAAGACATTGTTTTTGTAATCCCTTTAGGAGAGGCAAGAAAGACAGGCCTTAGAGAGTGAAGTTGGTCAGTTACGTGAGGACAACGTCAGACTTCAAGAAGAGTCACAAACAGCTGCAACTCAGTTGCGCAAATTTACCGAATGGTTCTTCAACACCATCGACCGACAGTAGGGTATAGATTGCGACTCAAAAAACAAAACACAAACACAATGTGCAGGAAAATAGAGCAAATTTATTTTTGTAGACTGTATAAATATATAACTTTCCTCTCTATATGTAGATAGTGTGGACTACTGAACCATTGTCAAACGGTGTGTGTTGTAGAAAATGTTTTTTAGTACTAAGTTTTCAAACATGTATGTTTGATACCGTTTTGGGGTTTTTTTTATTTAAGGTGACAGCTTTGTAAGTTCATCTAGTTAGCCTTCCACAGTTTAAGAATTTCACCATTCAGTACCAGTTTTCAAACTACAGTTGTAATAATTTAGTTGAATAATATTTCAACTTGCAGACTTTTTTGTGAATAGTTTGTCATAGAGTTTGTATTGAGGGTACAAGAAGACTTCAAAGTCTTTGTTTGAAACATTTCTTTTTAAAACATGAAAATAAATGCAGGTAGAGATTTTTGCAAACTATATTTGCATGAATGTGTATTAAACATTTTTCAAGACCTGATGTGTGCATAGAGTGTGTAAGACTTTGTAAATTGAAACTCTAAACTTATTTATATTTCTCTTTTTTGCCTTTTTGTTTGCAAATGTACAAAAGTGAGTATTTAAAAAGTTCATATGAAATGTTTCCAAAAGGTTTCTTTTTTTGTTGCTGTTTGTCAAAGATTATTTGCAGGGTTAGTAAATTAAAGCGTTCAAGTTACAAATCACGATAATCATTGAATCCCAAATTCATACTTTCAAGTTTGGCTAAGTAGCAATAATACAGGTAGTCTGTGTTTTGGAAATATGAAAAGTAATGCTATGGACATACAGTCACTGATGTCATAGTAAAAACAGACAGACTCTCTTTCTCAAGTTATTAGCTGTGGCAGCATTTGGAAAATTCTCAAAAATATGAGAGTTTGGTTTCTCACACCTTAGCAAAGTCCTGTGGATAAAAATATCTAGGGCAACTTTAACTTTATGTTTGTTAGACTGACTCAGAAGCTCAAAATTCAGAACTCAGGATTTCATTTCCTGTACATATGTAGTTTAATTAAGTTTCCGAACAAGCAGCTGTAGAAATTCAAACTCATAAATGATATCTCTGAAGTTTATTCAGAGGAACTCATCGTGAATATTGATGTGTTCTGTCAAAACTTCCTGATGTATGTTTGACTTTCAATACATTTTTGTTTATACATAACCAGTGCAGAACTCAGTACCGACCTTAAGTTAATGGGGTACTTTCCACAACTGTACATTTTTACAAGTAAAAAACTATTATTAATTACTCAGTCAGTAAGAGATGCCTTATCATTTCCTTGTACAATCCCAACTCTCGGTCATTGGTACACAACATATATAGATGATGTCATTTGTTTCTACATAAGGAATTCTCTCATTGTCCACTGAATCAGATATAAATATACTGTCACCGAAATGGTAAATTTTACCCATAGCTAACAAGTTTGCTGTAAAACGTAAAGCAATGGAAGCTTTTGGTATCAAGAAAAATTGTACAGTTCTGGTCTGTGCCCCCCCCCCCCCATAAAGTTTGAAGAATAAGTAATGTCATATCTGTAAATGGGGGGAGAGTAACCTCACCCTCAATCATCATTGTTCACCTCTTTCTGTTGATACACATCTAACCTGTGATCAGAGCATTAGGGTTCAGATTTATGCTGTTGATTGTTTTGTGTACTACTGAATATCAATGTCATCATATTTTACAATTTATATCCACCACAGATAATGTCAGATAGAAAATTTGTAGATGAGTATAGAGACTGTCTACGGTGGCTATACATAGTGTAGCTTTAAAGAGATCAACTTTAGTAGATTTACAGTGGTCTTTTGCTAAGGTTTGCAAACTTGTGTACACTTCCATATTTTGTACCATAATGTTGGTTGGGAACCCTTGTAAAATACCCTGGCAACTTGGTTAGATTTGACCTACATTCCACCCTTTGCAAAAACACTGGATTATTGTCACTACTACTATTCTTTTCCGTTTTAACTTATATATGATGAGATAATCAAAAACTATGTTGCATAGTTGTGTACTATTATGTACAAGTGACAGA